>NW_010318738.1:0-231 GCF_000700745.2 Antrostomus carolinensis | reverse complement strand
GATTCTATGAAGCTGCAGGGTGCCTCAGCCTTGAGCAATTAATTCCTGACTGTGAGTGAAAAGTAAAACAAAGTGAGAAAAATAAGAAAGAATGTGTATGAGACAAGATAATGATGGGTTGTGAGCTGTAATTTAGAAAGTTTAAAGAATTAGTGAGACTAGTGAAACTTATATGGTAAAAGATAAATGCAAAGTCATCGCTATGGTATGGGAGGGGATGTAAAACAAAGT
>NW_010318737.1:2615-3036 GCF_000700745.2 Antrostomus carolinensis | reverse complement strand
ACCCATTTCCCCTTGTTTTGTCATTAACTTGGTTTGTCATTCTGCAGAGTCAAATGGCTGTGGACCCTATGGCCACACCATCTCATTTTGCAGGGAGTACTTTGGACTAGTTTTAATCAGATTCTGTGGTTGCAATGCCCATCAAGTCAGAACACAGGAGGTCTGCTCTGATAGCATGTGGTTTGGGTTATTTTCATCCAAAAGGAATCCGATTTGTGCACTCTGAGATTTCCTCATGACATAAATCAAAGCTTGGTGAATTAGGAGATCTGGGAGATACACTTCAGAGGTGTCCTTACCAATGTAATTGTACCCTAAATTTCTCGAGTGTTATCTGACCTCTCCAGCATGGTAGGATTTGCTGTCAGTATCTAGCAGGAGACCATGGTGCCCTTCAGCTGTGGCTGGTGGGGGTGGTGGT
>NW_010318737.1:0-2462 GCF_000700745.2 Antrostomus carolinensis | reverse complement strand
TGGATGAGGCTTTGAGCAACCTGGTCTAGTGGAAGGTGTCCCTGCTCATGGTAGCGGGGTTGGAACTAGAAGGTCCCTTCCAACCCAAACCATTCTATGATTCTATGAAGGTGCATGCCTGTTTTGGACCTTGGTTATCCATGGATGAGTTGAGGTGCACCAAGGAAGCCCATCAGATGTTAAACAGTGCATTCATGCCTGAAATAATAAGGACCTGAGCTTGATCCTGGTGAGAACTTGGGTCAGGTTTTCCTGCTCCAGAGGTCACAGTCACCAATTGAGGCAGTGGTTTCACTATCAAGGAAACTTCTCTCCATAGCAATTTCCAATTTATCTACAGATATCAGTGACAGGACTCACTCCACCTGACTTCAGCTACCTGAGGATCTGTGAATTACAAATATCACCCTTTGGAGATGACCCTTTCTCACTAATAGACCCAGAGAAATGGCTTAGACAAGATGCCCACTCTATCAACAACCACAGCCCATACGGTGGGTCTTTCCTCACAAGCCAGATCCATTCTCGCTCTTACTAAATATGTAGTAAAATTCCATATTTCCAGGAAGAAGGACAATTTAGTGGGAATAGATTTAGGTAAACAGCTAGAAAAAAGAATGGCAAGATGAACTCTTCCATTGTATTCCTTTCTGAGCTTTGGCAACCAACCGACCAACCAAGAACCTGGCTGGTGTTTATTTAACCTCCTGGGTCTGTAGATTTTCATTCCTTGTGAAATTGCCAGTATTTTCAGTTTCCATCTGGTCCAGAAATGCTCAGGAGAGAAGAAGGTTCTTCTGCGGGTGTTTTTCTTTTTTTGTCGAGTTTCTCTTTTTTTGTTGTTGTTGTTTTGTTTTTATTCTCAAGAATTTTGGCACATACACTCTCAATGTTGTCCTCAACTGGAAAGTGTTGAGGTATAAGGAAAATATTGAGCAGAAAAAGGTTATTCAAGCTTTTTCACACCTCAACTGAAGTTCAGTATGGGTTCACTTCATGTCATATGCAGAGACCTGGAGCAGTTAGAACAAGTCCAGAGGAGACCACGAGGATGATGTGAGGGCTGGAGCAGCTCTGCTGTGAGGACAGGCTGAGAGAGTTGGGGCTGTTCAGCCTGGAGAAGAGAAGGCTCCGGGGAGACCTTCTAGTGGCCTCCCAGTACCTGAAGGGGCTACAAGAAAGCTGGGGAAGGACTTTTCATAAGGGCAGTTAATGACAAAACAAGGGGAAATGGGTTTAAACTGAAAGAGGGGAGGTTTAGATGAGATATTAGGGAGAAGTTCTTCACTGTGAGGGTGGTCAGACACTGGAACAGGTTGCCCAGAGAAGCTGTAGATGCCCCCTCCCTGGAAGTGTTGAAGGCCAGGTTGGATGAGGCTTTGAGCAACCTGGTCTAGTGGAAGGTGTCCCTGCTGCTGGCAGGGGGGTTGGAACTGGATGAGCTTTAAGGTCCCTTCCAATCCATACCATTCTATGATTCTTTTATAATAAAAAACCCCTCAGATCTTCTGGACACGTTCTCTGAAGGGGTTGGCCATGGTTCACAAAGGTATGATTCTCAGATTGATGGTTGTGTTCTCCACCTAGAGAAAACTTTCTTGTTCTTGAAGACTATTCCATGGTTGACAAGCTCAACAAGAGTCAACAGAGGTTCAGTTATTTATAGGAGAGCAAAATTATTAAAAGTTAAAGTACCAAAAGAAATAGGCAACAATTTAAGAAGAAAACAGGATCCTTTTGAACTTGGAGCACCACACTGATGTCTGATTAAAACTGGGAGAGAAAGACAAAGGAATAAATGGGAATGTTCCACATAAACAGGTGAAACCATAATTTTTTGGGTGAGAGGTTCTCATAGTTGCCTTTCAAGTGTCTTGTCAGGACATCTCTGTAAGCAGACATTACCATGAGATGAATCTCTGATCTGATCCAACAAGGAACACAATGATCTTCTCCATATGACAGATGCTCAGACACATCCTGGACCAAAATAAGCTAATTTTGTCCAGATTTTTATTGCAAGGTTTGTTTTTCATCTTTAAAAAAATAAATATTAAAAAAAAATAGTAGATTCCAAAACTTTGTGGTATTTTAAAAATAAAATTCCAGACTTCAGAAAGAAATTGATTTTTTTTTTTGTTTGAGTTTCGTTTTTTCTATATTCCAGCTCCAAGATATTCCAGTGGCAGTCTTCAACTGCTTCTTCTCCCTTCCCCTGCCTCATGTGAAGGTTGCTTCATTACTCTTAGTTATTTCCAACAAATCCAGGAGGCATCTAAAGCATTTGCATGTGCACAGCTCCACTTCTCAGAACTCATTTTTAAATTTTTCATTGTAAATTTTGCCTAATACTGCAATCTATATATATTTTTTTTTTTCTCTGCTACACCTTAAATCTGTTTGGCTCACCCAAGTCTTCTGCTTCTTTTGTATTATCACAGAATCATAGAATCATAGAATGG
>NW_010318736.1:0-6045 GCF_000700745.2 Antrostomus carolinensis | reverse complement strand
CCCTTCCAACCCCCACCATTCTGTGATTTCTCCAGGAATACAGGCAGTGTCCAGCAATCTCCATCCCAGGTCAGCAGCTGCACTGCCAACATGGCACAGAAGGGGAAAAAAAGTCAAAGTAAGCTGTAACTAAACCAGGGATGTCCCATCAAAAGTGTTCTCTCTTAGAAGAGGTACTTCTCAAAAAAAACCCCAAACCAACCAAACCCCCAAAAAACCCAAACCAAAACCAACTTCCTTTTGCCAAATATTTCCCATTGACATTAGGGAAAGCCACATTTAGCTGTTTTGTTTCAGTCACTTAACTCTAAACCAGAATCTACCACTGAACCTGACATGTTTCAGCTTTCAAACAGATCAACTGACAATATTTTCCCATGGTGCATCTGATCTACAAGATCCACCTTCCAGAGTTCCAGCCCCTTCTTAGAGGCAGGACACTTTGGAAGGCTACATGTCCTGAAAATATCCCACTGCTAAAATTGTGTGATGCAGTATGGTAACTGCCTGACTTTTGGAGTATGGTGGGAGAGGTTTGGGCTGGGAAGCCAGCTCACTGCAGAGAAGGGGAAGGTGATGCTCTTGGACTACAGTTCCCATGACCCAGTGCAAAATGGGGGAAAGGGGGCAGAGAGTCAGGCTGCCAAAATGAGTTTCCTTGTGAGGAGAACTTTTCTACTAAATACATGAAACAAGGGAATCCAGTACTATAAAAGCAGAAGGAAAAATCTGAATTTCCCTTGTCCAAAATTTTAGGGATTGGAGTGAAGGTCTGTGCTGAGTGTCCCAGGATGTCAATATGAATTTTGCTGACCTGCAAGGCCAGACTTTGCAGATGGGGTCCCTGCACCCAAGAAATCCGTACTTGCTCCGTTGCCTCCCATGGGACTGTGTCACAATCCACTGTTAGGCAGAACAATTTATCAGAAGTCAAACCCCCTGGCTTTCCAACCGCCCTCAGATGGTTCTGGGTGGCTGGGGGCGGCTGGCTTAACTCCTGAGTGATGGCCAGTTAGATACCGTGACCAGGTTCTCTGTATTCCTGGGAACAGAATTAAGACTCAAAACGGAGTCAAGTGCCAAGTCACTTTATTTGTCCCACAACAAGTAAAGGGAGAGAAAGAGTGGAAAAGGGGGGGAGGGTGCCCCCCACGTACTGACCCTGGGCGGGCTGTGTGCTCTGAATGTGTCCATGTTCCCCAGGGGTGGGTCTCGGTTGCTGTGGTGATGGAGTTTTCCGTGGTTAGACGGTTTTGCTGACCATGTTGAGGTGTTACTGCTGGTCCCTTACAAATTGCTGGCACAACTGCGAGCCCTTCCTTGGGCTTTGCATTCAGCGAGGTCCCGCTTTGGGCAAAGCCTCAACAAGCTGCTAATGCACTACGGCTTGGGCTGTAGCTTTGTGCCTTTGTGTCTCTGGAGCCTCACAGGGGAAGGTTGGCTCATACATGGGGAAGGCTGACGTTCACCAGCTCTCCTGCTAACAGCACAGGGCACCCTAAGGGTGTTTTGTCTCACCTGGTGTCTCAGCATAGACAAGAGCCTGAATAAACCCACAGGAGCTTTTCCATTTGCAGCAGTGGGAGGATGGACCAGAGCAGACCCAGGAACAGCAGCCATCAACCACAGCAGATGCTCAGCACCACTGCCAAAATTACTCAAAACCCCTGCAAGTAGCAACTGTGTAAGATCCTCACACCCACCCTGCTGTATAGATGTGTCCTCTCTCTGCTCTCAACATGTCCATTTTCTCCAGCTGAGGGTCACCTGGGGGATGGGTCCTAACCTGGGTGATTGAAGAAGCCCCACAGCTGAGCTAACCAGAGACCCTCATAGCTCCAAAATCACTCAGCAGCAAACACCCCTTCTTATTAGCAACTGTAAGTGTTTAGACAGATCAGAGCAAGAGCAAAGTGCACCATCTGCTGCAGAACCAGCTCAGACCTATAGCTAGGGAGGCAGGAGAAATGATAGGGACTTTATTTTTTAGGGATTGAGAAACATAAAGAAAATACAAAAAAATCCTCCAGGCTCAACTGTTTCATTTGTTCCACTGCTAAAGAGAAGCTGCTGCTAATGACAGGATGGACAACTTGACAAAATATATACTGTGGAGCCAAAGGTCTTCTTAAAACCTGAATCTCCTGTTGCAGAGTGTGGCTGGAATGAGCATTACCTGTGCTGCTGCAGGTCCACCATGCTTTCCCCAAGAGGTCTGTGACGTTGCTTCAGCCTTCTGCCTGCCTGGCAGGGAGGACACAGGTGAATTACTCCTCACCTTCACAGAGTTCTAAGCCAGGCAAGGAAGAGAAGTGTGCAAGGAAGAGGCCATCAGCAGTGCACAGCAGCTTCTCACAGCCATAAATCTCAGAAATTGCAAACATTTATTAATACTCGTTGGTTTTGGCTTGTTTGTGGGGGGCTTGGGGGTTTTTGTGGTTTTTTGTTTGTTTGTTTGTTTTTTACAATAAGACCTGTGGCATTTTCAGTGTTGGAGACCTGGATTTCAGTTTTTTGCTGTCAGTCCTGACTAGATGAGTCTCACAAGGAAGCTTCTGCCCCTCTGTTTCCTCTGTTATGGTGTGTGATTTTAAGAGTTTTAATGGCTACCCCTCATTCTCTCTCCCCAGTTTATGCCTAAAAGTCTGCCTGAAAGCCCACCTGAAAGTGGGAAGGGTTGTGCAATAAGCATGAGCTGTGGTGTGTTGCCAGCGGGTTAGCTGCCAGCACCATTCCCAAAATCATGTCCTAGCCTATCTTGAAGGCTCATCTGTATGGTTGGAGTCAATTCTCAGCTGCCAGCATCTAGGCTATATCCTGCCCACGTTCATCCTGCCAGCAATTTGGAGAGCTACAGTAGGGTGGAAATAAAAAGGGACTTCAGCAAATGAAGTCTTATTCACACGTGGGCTATCTCTGTCTTCCTCTGTTCCCATGGCCAGCTTGTCAAAGCTTTACCCTATGTAAGAAATACTGAAATAATATTGTACTAATTTAATAATACATAATAATACGCAACAATAATCTTGTAATAGCTGTATTGTATAAATAAACAATATTGAAACAATACAGGGCCATAACTCTTGCACACCAGTTTCCATTAATTGTTACATGAAACATGCATGATTCCAGGAAACATGTTGTTTGGAAAGAGCAACTTTTCCACCATTCCCTACCAGCGTTTTGTGTAGATGTCATTTCAGTCTACTTGGCAAACACAGGCTGTGATTGATGTGGCTGAGAGACTTTATCCATTCAGTCGCTCACCTTGTTTTTAGATCTGTGTTTTCTGTGATCTGTACTTTCTGTGATCTGCCTTCAGCTTGCCAAACATCCTTTGCATCTTGTAACTCATCTCAGAGCAGTCAAAACGTGAACAGGAACTACAGGGATCACAGCCTTTTCTAGAGGAAGGCGTAGCCCTGGCAGAAAGAAACCAACCCACCACTCCTTAGCATGAGACTTTCCCGCTATGTCTGACTCCACTAAAGCTTATTCTCCTGTCCCAAGAGTGAGGATAGAAATAAAAATGAGGAGAGTGCATGGAAAAGGAGCTGCATAAGCTCTAGCATCAGAGTGAAGTTGCTACTAATGACTTTATGAAATGACTCTACAGAACACTATTGATCAAAACCTGCTCCCCATCATGCCTCTAACTCTCACCCACAGCTCGCCAAACTCATTGGGAAAGCTTCAGCTGTGTCATCAGCCACTGGTTTTACTAGTCTCCTGCAAAAATACAAAGACATATTCTCCTCTCAGGTGATGCTTTGGCCAGAACTTAACCCTGAGAAGATGCCAGTGCCCACAGGCAGCGGGTGCCGTGTACAGCTCAGCATAGCACCCTGAGGGGTATTGCTGTATGGCGCCTGCACAGAGAGGAGTTTGAGCCATAGTGGTTGCACTCAGGCCAGGATTCAGCTTTGCCACCCTACCAAAGTCTGGAGACCTCAGTCTGAACAGAGCACTGGGACAGGCTGCCCAGGGAGATTGTGGAGTCTCCTTCTCTGGAGACATTCCAGCCCTGCCTGGACGCCTTCCTGTGTGATCTCATTTAGGTTCCTGCTCTGTCAGGGGGATTGGACTGGATGATCTTTTGAGGTCCCTTCCAATCCCTGACATTCTGTGATTCTGTGATTCTGTAATCGCACCTCAAGTGTGATGGGCTCAGCGGTGACCAAAAACCCCTGGCAGCTCATACGTATGCTCTACTCCTTAACTTGTGCTGGGGCAGTCAGGTCTTTCATGCTGCTGCTGCCATGGCCTGTTACAGCGCTTCACGCTCAATACAGGCGTGTTTCACTCTACTCTCTCCTTTGCAATGGAGACTAACAATGGATTAACCCCTGATCTTTGCAGTGACCTAACTTGTAGTTTGATTGATGGTTCTACTTGTTTTCTTGCATTTTGCATCGCTAACACAAGAGAAAGGATCACCATACAAAAGAAACAGCTGCTACAGAGGAGGAAAGAAACTCAGCAAGTTATTTTATGGGCAATTCCCATCCTTTGTTCCACAGTAGGTGTGATTTGGGGTAGTCAAACATTTGGAAATGGCTGCTTCTCTTTCTTCCCCAGCTCATGTTGCTTTAACAAGACTCGGGATCATCTACAGACAATGGAAGATTGATGTTTTGGAGAGGGCAGGAATGTCTAGCCATTCACTTGTTATGCTTCTTCAGGACCATAGTGGAATACATAAATCTCTGGCTCCAGCTAGAGGCCATTCATGGCTAGGATTCTAACCTGAAAGGAGCTCTCATAAAGTAATGCTGTGCTGTATTTAGATGCATGGTGCAACATACCAAACATACCAAAGAAAATGAGATACGGCTCGTATGGGTTGGCCCAGGATTTAAGAGCAGTAAATAAGCACATTATCACTTGGTTTTCAGTAGTAGCTAACCCATATGCTATCCCAACTCACTTAATCCC
The DNA here is from genome assembly GCF_000700745.2 of Antrostomus carolinensis. Lineage (NCBI taxonomy): Eukaryota > Metazoa > Chordata > Aves > Caprimulgiformes > Caprimulgidae > Antrostomus > Antrostomus carolinensis. The sequence goes on along the minus strand of NW_010318736.1, from coordinate 1,110 downwards.
TGAATATAAATGGTACAGTGTAATAGATTTAAAAGAAGTATTTTGGGCTTGCCCTTTAGAAGAAAGTTGAAGAGATTACTTTGCCTTTGAATGGGAGGACCCCAAAACCCACCGAAAACAACAACTCAGGTGGACTGTATTATCTCAGGGGTTTACCAAATCTCCCAATCTGTTTGGGCAAGCTCTGGAACAACTGTTGGAATCTTTTCAATTAAGCCCTGGACTAATTCTCATTTAATACTTGAAGGATCAGTTAATAACAGGCAATGGGCAAGAGGGGGTCAGAAATGAAAGTATAGAGCTCCTAAATTAGAAATAGGAACCACTTCAGTACAAAACCCTGCACAATTTATGTACGATTGGGTCCCGGAAACTCTTTGGACCTATCGAGACATAATTTCCTGCAATATTGCTCTAAGATCTTTGTTCTTCTTACCCCTAACATGACTGACCAATTTATACAGTTCCCACCATATAATCATTAATCCAGAGTGTTCCTTATTTTCAATTACAAAGTTCTCAGTCACCCAGGTGTTTCCACCTCGATGGCTGACTGCAGTCGTGGCATGAAACTCTTCCTGCAAAGTTTTTGGCAGATATGGAGAAGTTCATGCACCAGCTGCTCCTCCATTGTCAGCCGATGTGGCAGGTCCAGGAGGAGTTTGGTTGAGAGTCTGCCCACATCTAGTGCAACAGAGGCTTCTTCTTCTTCTGGCTCCTCCTCGTCTGCCTCTTTTCTGGAACTGTCCTCTCTCCTCCTGCTGGCTGGCCAACAGATCATCCTAGTTCATCCACCATCTTCTCCTCCATCTTCAGCGGTTGTGGCAAGCCCAGGAGGAGCTTGGCCAAGACTCTGCCCACATCCAGTGCAACAGAGCCTTCTTCTTCTTTTGGCTCCTCCTCGTCTGCCTCTTTTCTGGAACTGTCCTCTCTGCTGTTGGCTGGCTGACGGCTCTTTTTCCTGAGCCACCAGCAGAGCCCAAAGAGCACCATCAGGGCTCCAGCAAAGGCCCAGAACTGCCACTGCTGCATGGCAGCGCAGAGCAGGGCAGTTGGCACCTTGTGCCCGTGTTCCTCAACAAAGGGATGCACAGACACTCACAGATGCAG
>NW_010318735.1:0-850 GCF_000700745.2 Antrostomus carolinensis | reverse complement strand
GACCTTCTTGCAGAGACATCCAATGTCCCAAAGGAACCATGTGTCAGATGGTTGATGGGTGGCCAAGGTGTGTCCACATCAAGACGTCCATTAGGAGACCTTCTTGCAGTGACATCCACTGTCCCCAAGGAACCAACTGGCCACCCCCAGTGTGTCCATCACCAACCATCCTGCAGCGACATCAAATGTGAGAAAGGAACCACCTGCCAGATGGTTGATGGGTGGCCAAGGTGTGTCCAGACCAAGACCACTGTGAGGCAGCCATCTTGCAGAGACATCCAGTGTCCCAAAGGGACCATGTGCAAGATGCTGCAGGGGTGGCCTCAGTGTGTCCATCACCAACCCACCTGCCAGGACATCCAGTGCCAGAAGGGAACCGTGTGTCAGATGGTTGATGGGTGGCCAAGGTGCATCCAACCCAAGACCTCCATTAGGAGACCTTCTTGTAGTGACATAAATTGTCCCAAAGGGACCATGTGCAAGGTGACAGATGGGTGGCCTCAGTGTGTCCATCACCAACCCACCTGCCAGGACATCCAGTGTGAGAAGGGAACCACCTGCCAGATGGTTGATGGGTGGCCAAGATGCATCCAAATCAAGATGTCTCCAAGGAGACCTTCCTGCAGTGACCTCTACTGTCCCAAAGGAACCACGTGTAAGATGATGGATGGTCAACCACGTTGTGTCCACACCCAACCCACCTGCCATGATGTCCACTGTCCCAAGGGGACCACGTGTCAGATGGTTGATGGGTGGCCGAGGTGCGTCCAGACCAAGACCTCCACTAGGAGACCTTCTTGCAGCCACATCCATTGTCCCAAAGGAACCACCTGCCAGATGGTTGATGGGT
>NW_010318734.1:0-17527 GCF_000700745.2 Antrostomus carolinensis | reverse complement strand
TTACATAAGGTGCCTGTGCCTCTTCCTCCTCCTCTGAGTGGGGAGTTGACTGCCGGCCCTGCCACCAGCCCTTCCCAGGGTTGGTGAGGGTGCCTTCTTTAACAACATCTGTTTAACTTGCTGCTTGCCTGTGCCCTTCTTTCTGTTTCTAGTTGAATTTCAATCATCATCATGCAACACTTCACTGCGCACACATCTTGGCAGCTCAGTCACCCTCGACTGCCACTTTGCCTTGGCTCCCAGCTCCTCGATCTCCTCCCTGGAGTGGAGGAGGCAGCACCGAGGCAGCGGCCGTAGCCTTTTCCGGTACCAGGTGGGAAGCACAGGCCCAGCAGCACAGCCAAAAGTCCACGTGGATGTGACAGAGCTGCTGGGGAGTGGAGACGCATCGCTTGACCTGCAAGGAGTGAGCGTGGGAGACGAAGGGACGTATATCTGTTTGGTGTCCACCCCACTGCACCAGGCCCAGCACACCATCCAGCTGCATGTGGCCGGTGAGGAAGGCAAATGCCTGGGGGCAAAAGGAGTCTTGTGTCCATAGGTGCTGAAACTTCGCCCTGGACGCTCTAGCCCATCACTCCCAACATTCATTGTGACAGGCAGCTCGTCTTGTGGATGGTTATTTCTATAACCAGCTAACAGTAAGTCAGTTCCTTGTTTATCTCCTCCAGAACCTCCAAGAGTTCATATGATTCCAGCAGCGGTGTCATTTGAGAGAAATGTGATGACTACTCTGGCCTGCAACATTGCTGGCTATTACCCCCTGGATGTCTCGGTGAGCTGGACACAGAAGACTCCAGAGGATGAAGTGGAAATCCCTCTCTCAAATGTACATTTCTCCAGCCACCGGCAAAGTCGAGATGGCACCTACAGCATCACCTCCTACCTGAGCATCAGCTCAGCCACAGTGCAGGCACCAGCCACCTACAGCTGCCATGTTTCACACGTGGCCCTGGCAGAGCCCATCTCTGTGAGTGCCCAGCTTAAGGTACCAGGTAAGTGTCAGGGGCAGAGGGGTGAGTTCTTCATCCTTCCCAGACCTCCTTCCACCTCATCTACCCGCTGCAGAGATCAAAACCTCCAAGTCACACCACACCTGCCTGTTTCTGCCTGCTTTCCTTCTGGTGTCCTCTCATACCCATCCTCTCTATCCTGCTCTTTCGCTTTCACTTCCTCAGCCTTTATTTCACTCCCTGAAACTTTTGGGCCAGCAAGTATCTAATTTCCTTCAGGGGAAAAGAGATTTTATGACCAAAAGTGGAGCAACAGAGAAAAAGTTTGTAGTGCATGGGCTGGAGCCCACTGGACAGGCACAAGAAAACAGCCATGCCCCAAGGAGTTAGATGCCCAGCTGGACTTCATGTTCGGCTGGAGGGTGATGCTGCTCAGGAACTATAGTCCCAACAGCGCAAAAAATCCTTCTTCCCATTGGAGCTGTTGGGGTTCTCACTCTCCCTGCTGATGGGAGATTGCTCCTGTGTCTCCCCCGGACCCAGCAGGGAAAAGCAAGTGATACTACAGTTTAAAAAGTTATGACACCTAAGTTCAGCCAGTATAACTGGCCCTGGGTCTGTGTAGCTTTAGTTCACGTGTGTTGTGTCACACCTGTGTACCTGACAGTAGCACACACATGGTCACTTGCTGGGAGAGGCTGTTTAATTGTGACAACTAGATGGCTGTTCTGCTGCTCCAGCCAACCTGACATCTCTGATTCTCCTCTTCCCCTGCAGAGCAAACGGGATCAGAAGGACTGGTGGGGGGTTTCATTGCTACCATCATTTTCGTTGTTGTCCTCTTCATTGTGCTCAGGAGAAGAGCAGGTAGGAGTTTAAAATGCTGGGCCACTTCCCTCATGGGTGAGATGCAGAGAGGAGCATCTTCCTCTCCCCTGCACCCCCTCTCAGGAGAGATGGAGGTCAGGATATCCCAGGATCCTGGAGAGAAAGGTGGGCAGTGGATGAGCTGGAGACTCATTTCTGTTGGAAGGTCGCATGAGGTGATGTTTTGCACTGCTTTGGTCTTCATAGAATCATAGAATCATAGAATGGTTTGGATTGGAAGGGACCTTAAAGATCACCTAGTTCCACCCCCCCTGCCATCAGCAGGGACACCTTCCACTAGATCAGGTTGCTCAAAGCCTCATCCAGCCTGGCCTTAAACACTTCCAGGGAGGGGGCAGCCACAGCTTCTCTGGGCAACCTGTTCCAGTGTCTGACCACCCTCACAGTGAAAAACTTCTTCCTAATATCTAATCTAAACCTGCCCTCTTTCAGTTTAAACCCATTTCTCCTTGTCTTGTCCTTAGTTGCCCTTATGAAAAGGGCATCTTCCTGCATCTTACTTCTATTTTTTTTTTTCCCTCTCTCCTTTTCAGCTAAACCAAGGTCTGAGCAACTTCTAAGGGCTTCAGAATAGAGGAAAACCTTCTGTCACCCACTTGCAGTCCTTTGTCTCCCATCCCTTGACACATCCTGCTCAGGAGAGCCAGCCCCATCCAGAGATTAACAGAGCTATGGGTCGGTATGGGAGGGGTAGGGCTGCCCTTGGTGGAGGAGCTGAGTGACAGTTCAGACCTGGTCTCACAGAAAAGCATATCTTCATCTTGGGAGGGCAGCATCGACAGCCTCAGCTCTGTGCTGGGATGCTGCATTACAGGCAACATGCAGACATTTTTAGAAATGCATCTTCTCTGGTTTCAGGGAAAATTAAGCTGTATATAAGTGAATGTTTGTATGACTGTATATATAGAATAAATCATAGATTCATAGAATGGTTTGGGTTGGAAGGGACTTCTAAAGGCCATCTAGTCCAACCCCCCTGCAGTGAGCAGGGACATCTTCAACTAGATCAAAGCCACGGTGTTTGGCTGGTTCACAGCTGCATTAGGGCTGGAAGGGGGAAGTGCAGTGAATAGCAAAACCTAGACCTGACATCTGGATGTGCCAATGAAATATTCCAGATCATATCCCCTCATGTCAGTATATTAACCAGAGCTGACCGGAAGACGGGGAGATTCTCTTGGGAATCGCTCGGGCTCGCTCTTCTGGGGTTTGGGTTTCAGGACAGTCTCGGCTCCGGGATCGCTGGCTGGCAGAGGCCGGGCATTGGTCAGCGGGTGGTGAGCAACTGCACTGTGCATCACTCAATTCTATATTCTGTTATCACTGTTGTTATCATTATCATTTTATTTTAATTAGTAAATAGTAAATCGTTTTATCTCAACCCATGAGCCTCCTTGCCCTTTTCCTTCCAATTCTCTCCCCTACTCCCTGGGTGAGGGGAGGGTGATAGAGCAGGCTGTGTTTGGCTGCAAGGTGCAAGCCAAAAGGGTGAATCCACCCAAACCACCACAGTCCTTGTTCAACTCCCAAACCACCACACTGCCTAACAGGGAATTTGAAGGTAACATTTAGAAATCTTGTATATAACCAACAGGCAAAAAAAAAAAAAGCAGAAGGAAGGTGTGGATGGAAAGGATGTATCTGGCACAGAAAGATGTATCTGTATCTTTACCTGGCACTGTAAATTCTGCGAGAATTTACAAAGCATGCAAGGTGATATGGAGTGTTCAAAATAATTCGGAAAAACTGGATTGCTGCAAGGGCTACCGACACTTGGAAGGAGTGTTTTCAAAATACATTGAAAACCAAGAAATTCTAGCAATGGCCTAGAATTATTAGGTGGATATAAGTAAAACTCTTGATAAAGAAGAATTTTGCTGGAGGCTTTTTGATACAGAGAAGATAGTTGGTTGTCTACAGAAAGAAACAGAATTGTGTATTCATACTACAGGAGAATGGTAAACAACTTCATAATCTATTTGCAAACTAAGGAAGGTTTTAAGAGCACCTATTAAGTGTAAGTATTTTCAGATCAATAACAAAGAGTATTCACATCTCAGAATCATAAAAGTTTTAGCCAGTGTGGCACCTGTTCCAGTGGAGTTGGGTATTTAAAAATCTTGGCATACTAGAGAAATCCCAAGAGCATGGAAGACCACGTTGTGCCAATGTTCACAGAGAAAAAGTGAGACAACACCAATGACTGGTATATGGTTCCACGGTAATAATCATAGGTAAGAGAGTGTGAAGTTACTACAAGTTAGCCAACAACGGCTTCAACAATGAAAATAACATTAATAATTTAGTATGGTTTAAAAAAAAAAAAAACAGTTGAGAAAAAATCTGACTTCATTCTTTGAGAAAATAGCACATTTGGTTAATAAAAACACTCGTGCAGATTGAACAAGCCAAGAAATTTGTCAGTTCTGCAGAAAAATAATGTATACATCAGAATTTGCATCATATGGATTAATTACTAGCTAACAGACAAATGATAAAAAATCATTCTCCAAAAAAGAAGCAGCAATCGCTGCTGAAATTGTGTGCCTCTACAGAACTATGCTGTTTAGTATTTGTATCAGGAGATGCAATTATAAAAAATATTGTTGATAAAATTTGCAAATGGCAAGATCAGTAGCTAAAGTGGGGGGAGTTCTTCAGATCAAGACAAGTCATCTGGCCAGCTGAACGTACCCAAACAAGATAAGATGCTCAGTAATGCCAGTGGAGTCTCCTCAGGTACTAGACCACCGCACTGTCTCAATGCCATTCATCCACAAATCCCTATCAGTTGCCTGACCTGTGGGAACACATAAGAGTGACCATGGGCAGAATGTAACTGCTGGTGGAAGGACTTTTTGCTTGTATCATTTCCTCTTCATTTTTTTATGTGTTACCAATAAATAAGTATTTTTCATTCTAACAGTTGTCTTCTGTCAGAGCAAAACAACAGGACCAATTAGGAAGGTCAGAAAACGCCTTACAGGAGAACTTTGAGGCATTACTCTGGTCTTATTAAACCAGTATCAAACACACCACAGAAAATACAGAGTTCTTGTGGCTCTGTAACCTGCAGAGAAAGGCACAGTGAGAACCAACAGCTACAAGATATATTTAGGTGTTCAGAGTAGAATAAGACATAATATACTCAACAGTGAGGATGATTGTCCTAGCCATCTGTCCATAAAAATGGTAGACTATCTCTCAAAGTCTTCAAATAAAGATGAGGTTACTTTTTTCAAGCTGTCCTTTAATAATAATTAAAAAAATAAAAAGTGGATAGCATCAGTTAAAAGAGACACTGGGAAAAATTCCAAGGTCTGTGTCACACATGAAGTGAGAGTTGGTGGTTTGTCTGCCTTTTTGGCCTATAAATCGATATAAATGAAAGAAAAATCATGGAAAGATGGAAGAAATGCCTGAGGAGTAGCCATATTCCTCATAAGGAGAGATATACCATGGCACTTGATTTAATTGGACTGCCTGCTCTCTGATGCTCCCCACTAGAGTTGCTATGGGGAGTCCACAATTACTGCGTCCCTGAAGGTCTCAAGCTGAATTTAAACCACAAAAGCAAGCCAGCATATACCCTAAAACAGAAAAAGTAACACTTACTGATAAACAAATTGACCTTGTGTTTAAAAACAATTATTTTTATTGTTTAAATTTATTTATATTTTAAATATAAAACATTTATTACAGAAAATGCCACTAAAAGACTAGAAGTTCATCAAGGATAAAGCTGATTGCATTAGAAAGACATGGATATATAATAGTATATGTTCTGTGTCTCTGGGAGACAGCCATGCTGCCTTCCAAGGTCGAATGTGCTGTGGCCAAGTGCCACATGGCATCACTGCCTGGCCACGTGAACTGAGAAGCAGGAATCTGGTCATCACCTGATTAGCTGCTAGGCAGACCAACCTGTTATAAGGTATACTGTGACAATATAAATAAATATTACATTTAGGTGTCTAAAATTAGTGCTTTAGGAGATAGAAGACATTAAATTTGATACAGATTTTGTCAGCCTGCAAAACATAAGATTAAGTTCTTGGCACTTCAGTCAACATAACATTATTTAGGGGCTTTGGCTGCATTGTGTTGTGGATATGGACAAGCCAAAACTCCTAATGTGGTATTGAAAGAGCAGTCATTTTGCAAACAATAAAGTCAAGTGCAAGATTGTCTTTTCCACATGGGTTCCCCTTGTTTCATTATGCCTCTGCTCATTCCATTTAAGCTGCCAAAATAGATCCAGCAGTCTAACTACATCGGTTTCATAGAATCATAGAATCATAGAATGGTTTGGGTTGGGAGGGACCTTTAAAGGCCATCTAGTCCAACCCCCCTGCAGTGCAGGGACATCTTCAACGAGATCAGGTTGCTCAGAGCCCCGTCCAGACTGACCTTGAATGTTTCCAGGGATGGGGCTTCTACCATCCCCCTGGCAACCTGTACCAGGGTTTCACCACCCTCATTGCAAAAAATTTCTTCCTTACATCTAGTCTAAATCTCCCCTCTTTTAGTTTAAAACCATCACCCCTTGTCCTATCACTACAGGCCCTGCTAAAAATCTGTCCCCATCTTTCTTATAGGCCCCCTTTATGTATTGAAACACCACAATAAGGTCTTCTCTTCTCTTCTCTTCTCTTCTCTTCTCTTCTCTTCTCTTCTCTTCTCTTCTCTTCTCTTCTCTTCTCTTCTCTTCTCTTCTCTTCTCTTCTCTTCTCTTCTCCAGGCTGAACAACCCCAACTCTCTCAGCCTGTCCTCACAGGAGAGGTGCTCCAGCCCTCTGATCATTTTTGTGGCCTCCTCTGGACTTGCTTTAAGAGGTCCATGTGTTTCCTGTGCTGAGGACCGCAGAGCTGGACACAGCACTGCAGGTGGGGTCTCACCAGAGGAGAGCAGAGGGGCAGAATCCCCTCCCTTGACCTGCTGCCCACGCTGCTGGGGATGCAGCCTAGGACACAGTTGGCCACTTCCTAACTTGTGTCCCAGACAAAAGCGTAGGGGACATCCTTCCCTTCAGAGCATGATGTGTCACGCTAAGTCAGTCCAGCTCCTACCCACTGCCGAAACATGCTCCTCCTCTCCGCTCAGGTGAAAATTCAGCTTCTCCCAGCACACAGAACAGTGGGTTCCCATGCATCTCCTTCCATGAGTGATGAGCAGATGCTGAAAAATGGCAAATGACCCTTCTGGATGAAAAATTAACTGAGAAGCTCAAAAAGCTCATCTCGAGTGGAGAGGGTTGATTTCAGCCTCCAGGACCAGCAGTAGTTGCCAACAGTTCCTAGTGATGAGAGACAGCAGAGAAATGAGGACCATCCCCACCCATGTCCGTATGTAGATGTAATAGTTGCAGCATTGTGAGCTCCTTGTACCCCTACAGCCCCTGAAAGAGGAGAAAAGAGAGGGCCACCACCAGCAACTTAATTTTTGGTGCTGACACAAACACACCCCTCTGTCACTGCTGCTGTCCCCTTCACCAGTAGCTGGGTCAAAGTGGCTGGTCCACAATACTCATTATGATCTACAGCAAGGGCCAACCACTCTGCAGGTCCCAGCTGGCTCTGATGCTACCAGGCAGCATTCGTCCAAGCATGCATCCAAATCCTCAGGAGGTGGACCACAGCATGCACCTCTCTTAAGCATAAGCATGATGGAGGGGTGTGCCAGGCTCAGGCCTTCTTCTAGTTCCTCCAGACCCTCTTAAACTCCAGCTTACTTACATCTCATCTTTTTATTTATGCTATCTTCATCTGAAGCCCAGACAATCCCAGAACCTCTTCCACCACCTGCCCCTGGCCAAATTGGCCACCTGGAGCTGGAGGATGTCTGATTGCAGGGGTGTTCCTGGTGATTGCATAACTTATTTCTATTCCCTTGTGTTGTTACAACACTATGCAGAATATCACACCATCATCTACCACCTGGTACCCTCAGATGTCTTCAGGAAGCCATGGTTACTGTTGCAGGTGCTGTGCTCTGTGACCCCTCTTAAGTTTCTGGTTTAGGTTTTCACCTTGTCCTCTCCCCCTCTTCACTCATTCCTCACCATAAGCATTTGATTTTTCCCTGATTTCTCTTCCTCTAGCCTCCCCCTCTCTCCTTCTCCTGGAGAGCTTGAGATGAACAGGGCAAACATACCAAACTTCTCATTAATACTTGTGTGAGCCGACACAGGCAGGATGCAGGAACAACCACAAAAACCATGGATAAAATGCAAAAGCAAATCTATTCTCATTACCTCATGAACTGGGGGCAGAAGGCAGCACCTGAGGAAGAGGCATGCGAGAGACAACACAGGCACTGCGGGGCTTGGTCCTTGCTAGAGAGAGAGCAAGAGATTCTGAACCTGCTGCTTTTGCCTGCATAACAGGGATTTTTCAGAGGTGTAGTTCTCCTCTGTGCTTTGATCTTTCTCCCAGCAGGGCAGGAATCTCAAGCATGTTCGATAGGGTGCCTCTGAGTCTATCCCAGGCCTGTGTTATCTAAATGCAGATGTTCTATTTGCGAAGCACACAAGACTAAACAACTATTAGTGTGTTATATGTGTTTTTCAACACCTCAGGTGCAAGTCACTTGATCGTGTTTACAATCCTCCTCACCAATCTTCCATTATACTCTCACAATACTCTTCTAGTCTTCAAACGCTTTCAAGTCAGAGACTTCCTGAATGGATGTTGTTTCTGTGGTTTAGTCACCCTCTGTAGATTTCTTTTCCATGAAGTTGTCCCTTCTCCCCTTGAGCTCATGTCAAGTCTTTAAAAATAGGCATCATGTTCAACACTTTGCCCTCCTCGGGTACCACAGGGGTGGTAAGCATGGGTTACACACTGCTTGGAAAAGTTCAGCTATTTTATTCTTGAGTTCCTTTAAGACTCTTGGACAAATGCCATTGCTCCCAGCGAGTTGTTACTGTTCGCTTAGTCAGTGTGTTGTACCACCTTTTCCACAGTCGCTTCAGTTTCAGACATGTTCACTGGCAAACCTCACCCTGCTGAAGAATGGGTTCTGCCACCATGATCTCGTCACTCAAATTAACACAGATGCAGGGGTTTCTGCAATGGCCTTATCTCCCCTGGGCACTCCTCTCATAGCCTGATCACAAATTTGCCCTTCAGAACATCTGGCAGGTTCCTGATACATTTCAAGAAAGATTGTATGTTAGTTTTGATTCCTTTTGCTAGATGTTCCTGGAAGCTTTTTTGGACCTGGCTTCCTGTCTTTCTGCATGCAACGTGACAAAGTTTATATCCTTCTCTGTTTTTCCCATTGTAGACAACTTCAGCATTTTTTGATAGATACTTTTTGTGGCTTCCCTTACCCCACTGAACAATGGTTTCTGTACCCCACATGAAAGGTGTTCATCCCATTTTTCGTGAGCATGCATAATTAGTAAGGATGGCAAAGGGTAACAGAGAGTGAATTCAGGCCATGATGAAAATATAAAAGTGGTTGTGCTTTTGGACAGATAGAAGAAAACAGCTGTGGTAGGTGTTGGTATAGGCCATCAATGCTAGGCAACAGGACAAAACAACAAAGGATGCCAAAGCAGAATGGGAAGAAGAGAAGCAGCTGGAAAACAACAAGAGGTAGGGGGCAGGATGTTGGCAGAAGTGAAGACTTCAGGTGGGAAAACAGGATTATGACCCTGAGCCTTGTGGCAAGAGGGGGAGTGAGAAGTAAGAGGGTACAGCAACATTGCCCCAACAGGTACAGATGATGTGGTGATGTAGTGTTACAAGAGGTGGCAGAAGGGGTTAGAGATGACAACAAAGAGTAGTGACACAGGACTGTATGGGACAATAACATTGACATGTGGTGTGTCGAAGCAATGACTGTCAGTGAAGCAAAGCAGCACTGAACAATGCTGATGGACAGCCGAGGAGAGGTCCAGATAGGTTGGGCCAACAATAATAAGGTGCAGCAAAGGAAGGGAAAATGACTGTAAAGGCAGGAAAGGCAATACGTAATTGTTTTAAGAGTTTGTGGACTAACTTCAGCCTCCTGAGCTGCAAACTGGCATGAGTCATCTTCTGGGAGATATATAACTTGCCAGCATGTATTTCAGCGTCACTAGGCGACGCAGGCCTTCCCACCACAGCTGAGTGCAGTTTGCATGGTTTTCTTCTCTTTCTGAGTTCATTCACTACTCTTCCCACTCAACTCTCCCTCCTTTTCCTGTTTTCAACAATATTGTATACCATTTTCTTTTCCACTTTTTCAAATGCTTCTGAAGTCTTGGGTTCACTTAGTATTGACTTATTTATGAATTGTTATTTTTCTCTTTTTTTATACTTTTGTATATACCTAAGTCATTCTCACGGACCTGTCCTCCCATGAAATACCTTCAACAACTTATTAAGTCCTTAGCATGAAAGATCAATTGCCTCAGCTGATAAATATGTGCAGCCTCATACCAGGAGGTATGCTGCAAATACTTGGAGATCCTTTACTCGCAGGGGATTCGGAAGGCAAAAGGCCCTAGACTCTGTGAAGTGGACCATTTTTCAAGCTACAGGGGAAGATTCTTTATCTAGAAAGCAACCCAGCCACACCATGCATCTTACTTGAGGAAAACCCCTTCCTGACCCCAAAATTTGCCCCAGCTTCTTGATACGTCAGATGTACCTGAAACAGCTGCAGTCTTGATAGAGTTAAAAGAAGAGGTGACAGAATGAGACAGTGACTGTACTGAAGAAATCTTGCTCTTCTCAGTATCGCTAAAAGTGGTCACGTGGCTTGACTAAGATTCATGTTTTGTTGGTCAACCTCTTCTGCTTAAAAGAAAGAATGAAAACAAACAAGAAAAAAAAATTAACATATGAATCTAGACATTCCAGGCCCTACAGAGGATAAACCTCAGAGTACTTCATTATAAAAACCAAGACAATACCAAAGGGTATCCTATCACCTAATCCATAACTTGAATTTATCAAGCTACATCTTGGAAAATAATATAGGTTCTTTGCCTCATGGACCACTGCAGAGCTTCACATCACTGCTCGCCTGAGATCTTGTGAGGGAAGAGATAAAACCTCTCAAGCAGAGGGATGAATTGAAAACATCTGAACAATTAAAAAGGAGATGGGAAAGGGGGGTGATGCCTTCTGCTCTGCCCTTTGAGAAAGGTGTGGTGGGAAGTGTTCCCTCTTACCCATGAGAGAAATGGGATTTATAGATTAACTTCTCTTCTTAAGGGCTTCATGCCCTGTGGATTCCCTTTTTCAGGGCATAACTTTTGCCTTATATTCCAGAGGACGCAAGATCACCAAAGCAGAGCCAAGATGCAGAAGTGACATGAAACCACTGAGCTGGGAGTGACTGAGGGGTTACCTGGACAATCACATGAGGCAGCGTCAAACATGGAGGTAAACATAAACTAGGTTGTCCTAACATCAGCTCTGGTAAAGCTCCAGGTGGGCAGCAGCAGGTAATGGCTTGAAACTGGAAGAGGGGAGATTGAGATGAGACATGAGGAAGAAATTGTTTCCTGTGAGGGTGGTCAGACACTGGCACAGGTTGCCCAGAGAAGCTGTGGCTGCCCCCTCCCTAGAAGTGTTCAAGGCCAGGTTGGATGAGGCTTTGAGCAACCTGGTCTAGTGGGGGGTGTCCCTGCTGATGGCAGGGGGGTTGGAACTAGATGAGCTTTAAGGTCCTTTCTAACCCAAACCATTCTATGATTCTATGATCTGTGTCTCTCAAGCAAACACTAGCTGTGCTGTGCCAGGCTCAGAGGGTGACTGAGCCCAACCCTGTCATCTCTGTCGGCCAGGTGTCGGAAGAAAAACTGGTCTGAGGTGGCTGCATCTGCCTCAAATTTCCAGAAACACACAGGAGAGATCACGAAAGGGGTGGGGACACAGGCCTGGGGAGTCAGGTAGTTGTGATAATAGTTATATTGTTAGGGTTGGAATGAGGAAATTAAAGATTTCAGCTGGGGAGAATGGGGGGAGGGGGGTGGAACTCAAGGAGGCTCCATCTTGATCTCCTTGTTTATTAATTGCCCCTAAGGACAAAGCAGCCAGAGAAACCACTGGTTTTGATATCCAGTCCTATAGTTTTGCTCCCTGCAGTTTCAGCCTGGACCACACACACCCAGCATCCAGACAGGTTTTAGTCTTAGCTTAGCTATGCCAGTGAGTATGAATTCTCATCTGGCCATTTACACAGTCGATCCCACGAGTCCCTGGGTCTAGAGAATATGCAGCAGAGGTAGAGTTTGAAGGCCCATTTTCAGCACTTGGTGATTTTCTCGTGGAGGACAGGTCACTAGCAGCGAAGGTGACAGCTGACTCAGACACAAAGTACTGTGGTGAACGTAGCACACAGTCTGGGTTACTGGGTTGCTTCAGAACCCAAACTGATTCAGGAGATAATATCCCTTGTCCTGCAATACAGACAACAGATGGGAGAGAGCTATGTTTTTCAGGAGCTAATTCAGCTCTCCCCAGGGCTTCGTACTGCATTGCAGTGTGCAAACAGCAACAAAACCGGTCACAAGTGGTGTTCCCCAGGGCTCAGTTTTGGAGCCAGCTCTGTTTAACATCTTTATCAACGATCTGGACAAGGGCATCGAGTGCACTCTCAGTAAGTTTGCAGAGGACACCAAGCTGAGTGGAAGTGTTGATCTGCTGGAGGTTAGGAAGGCTCTGCAGAGGGATCTGGACAGGCTGGATCCATGGGCTGAAGCCAATTGTACGAGGTTCAATAAGACCAAGTGCCAGGTCCTGCACTTGGGTCACAACAACCCTATGCAACACTGCAGCCTTGGGGAAGAGTAGCTGGAAAGCTGCCTGTCGGAAAAGGACCTGGGGGTGTTGATCAACAGCAGCTGAACATGAGCCAGCAGTGTGCCCAGGTGGCCAAGAAGGCCAAGAGCACCCTGGCCTGTATCAGAAACAGCGTGGCCAGCAGGAGTAGGGCAGTGATTGTGCCCCTGTACTCGGCACTGGTGAGGCCGCACCTTGAGCACTGTGTTCAGTGAGCACCCCTCGCTCCAAGAAGGACATGGAGGTGCTGGAGCATGTCCAGAGAAGGGCAACGAAGCTGGTGAAGTGTCTGGAGAACAAGTGTGATGAGCAGCGGCTGAGGAAAATGGGGTTGTTTAGTCTGGAGAAAAGGAGACGGTCCTCAGTCTCTTCTCCCAAGTAACAAGCAACAGGACAAGAGGAAATGGCCTCAGATTGCACCAAGGGAGGTTTAGATTGGTATTAGGAAAAATTTCTTTACTGGAAGAGTTGTCAAGTACTGGAACAGGCTTCCCAGGGCAGTGGTGCAGTCATCATTCCTGGAAGTTTTTAAAAGACATGTAGATGTGGTGCTTAGGGACATGGTTTAGTGGTGGCCTTGGCAGTGTCAGGTTTAAATTTAGATTCAATGATCTTAAAGGTCTTTTCCAACCAAAATGATTCTATGATTTTATGAAAGAGGATCCACACAGGTCTTCTGGAGTTCACTCATGCTAACTTCCTTCTCCTAGGAAGAGAGTCTGTGTTCCCTCCACACAGTTTCCAGCAGGATTGGTTCAGTCCTGCAATATTATTTTCATGAGCTCTACCCTACAGTCTCCCACCTCCCATGCTGAAAGATGGGGATAATATACACACAGGGCTCCCTTTTGCATCACCAGAACAGCTTCCCGCAGCCACTCTGCTCCTACAAGGTAAATATGAATAAATACATTGAAAAGCAGCCTCCTCAGGAGACAAAGGTGTGGGAGTGTGACCATGGACATGCCCTTGCTGCTGTAGTAGCACTGGTTATTTGGGACAGACACTGCTGCCTGGCAGATTAAATCAGTAGCAAGGGAGAAGGCATTCAAGAGCCCATGAGATTGGTTTGCAAATCCCTGGTGGCTTTTTAATAACAGTCCTCTTCAGAGATCACCACCTCTGCCTCAAGGGAGTCCACGAATCCTGGGTAAATAATTCTCCACTGAAAAGCAACAGCAACACAAAGCATGGCCTCAAGTCTACCCATCTTCATCAGCTACTAGGCTGGTGTTTCTTTGGCCAAACTCTTCAGTTAAACTTAGAGCACCATCAGTACTGCTATTCCTTGACAGTTTTGCTTGCTAGTTTTAATGCAGAAAAACCCAATCAACTGTAGCTAATCCAGAAATAATCCAGAAATAATCACTGGCTTCTACCTTGCAGCAGAAGGAAAACACAATTGCATATATGCATATACAAAAGAACCACACTGATCCAGGGTCTTTCAAGGAGTTAAAAAACATGTACAATTTGTTATACTTGAGACTGATCAAGTATTGTAGAGAAACCTTTCTTTTCTTCCCACCACAGTAGCACTGCGTTGAAAAAAGTTTGTTCTATTTTAAAATGTTGTGTGCATTACAGATCATTATCACATTCCTACTCGGGCAGATAATAGACATAGCTGGTAAGGAAACATTTCCAATTTGATGCCATAAAAATGATTCATGTTTACTCAAAGGTTGCTCAGTAGCAATAAAAAGCAATCGTGCATTCAGCTTGTGAAGACACAATATCCAGAAACACTGCCCAGAACAACAGGGCTCTGCCATTTCAAAAGAGAAGGACCCAATGACAAGCATCTGAAGGAAAAGGATCTTTGCAATATAAAGCTCCTTGGATTCAAAATTTTGTTAGAGATGAAGTAAATACTATGAATCAACACTTTCAAAAAGGATTTGTAGTTGCAGATGGGAGATCTTTCATCCTAATGCAAGACTCAGGATTTCAGAAGATCATTTATCCTGTAATTGCCGAACCTGAATGGGAGTGGGGGAAATAACCATCAGTGTCAGAACCAGTTCCATCAGGTGTGACTCACCTTGATACGTCAATACATCAAATAAATAACCAAAAACCCGTGGATGGGCAAAATGCTCGGAAGACTCTTGCAGTGAGGGAATTTTAATCACCTAAAATATCAGCAGGAGTTGCCCTCATGAACTACACTAATAATTCCACACCACTATCTTGTCAGTGAAGCACACCTGAGGAAAAAAGTACCATT
Organism: Antrostomus carolinensis; assembly: GCF_000700745.2. Lineage (NCBI taxonomy): Eukaryota > Metazoa > Chordata > Aves > Caprimulgiformes > Caprimulgidae > Antrostomus > Antrostomus carolinensis. The sequence continues at coordinate 2,674 of NW_010318734.1, read as the reverse complement.
TTTGATTGACAATCTTGGCCAAAAGATGGTCACTTGAGTAACCTAGCTCATCTACACATTGGGAAAAAATAGAATAAAAGCTGGGAAGATGTAAATAAAAAAAAAAAACCTGAAGACTTAGTAAATTCTGATGTTCTGCAAATGGAGATTGAGACTGGCAGCTGAGAAGGTAACAGGAGATTTGTTGTTTGCATTGTTTCAAAAGTATTTGGGGAATCAAGTGGTAATTTTGGTTGTAGGAACGTTAAAAACAAATGTTTGGTTGCTTTGCAAGAGTTGGCAATCAATGTGCAGCACATCTGTGTGACCACAGGAAGGTAAGGACTTTTAGAAAGCCATGGCCAAAGCATAATATTCACATGACTGAAAAGATTGGAAGTCACCTCAGGGCTGATACGTGCTCTGAGGTGTGCAACAGCAGATAACGAACAGCAGCCCAAGCAGCTCACCAGCATGAGAGAGAGGGAAAGGAGAATTGCTTAGATCATGGCTCACACAGCAGCTGGAAACACTTAAAGAGCCAGAAAGTGGGTTTTTTAATTCTTTAGAAAGAAAAAAAATAATTAAAAAAAACCCCTCCAAACCCCAACATATATATATATATATAATCATATAATCATAGAATCACAGAATGGTTTGGGATGGAAGGCACCTTAAAGCTCATCTAGTTCCAACCCCCCTGCCATCAGCAGGGACACCTTCCACTAGACCAGGTTGCTCAAAGCCTCATCCAGCCTGGCCTTGAACACTTCCAGGGAGGGGGCAGCCACAGCTTCTCTGGCCAACCTGTGCCAGTGTCTCACCACCCTCACAGGAAAGAATTTCTTCCTAATATCTCATCTCAATCTCCCCTCTGCCAGTTTATAGACATCACCCCTTGTTCTGTCACTCCCTGCCCTTGTCAAAAGTCCCTCCCCAGCCTTCCTGTAGCCCCTTCAGGTACTGGAAGGCCACTAGAAGGTCTCCCTGGAGCCTTCTCTTCTCCAGGCTGAACAGCCCCAGCTCTCTCAGCCTGTCCTCACAGGAGAGGTGCTCCAGCCCTCGGATCATCCTCGTGGCCTCCTCTGGACTCCTTCTTATGTTTGGGATACACAGCAGTCCAAGTGGGGTCTCACGAGAGCGGAATAGAGGAGTAGAGTATCTCCCAAAATAGTTCTGTTTGACGTTTTCACTTCTTCCTTTCCTTTATGAGCACCTCCTTCAGATCAGTCCTCATTCAGTCATCTTGTAACTGAATTTTGATCCTTATTGGAGTTAGCAGTGGTTTGGTTAGTGACTCAAAATACACAGCCACTTTTACCTCTTCATATTGCAAAACACCGCGGTTGAAAATGGCAAGAAGTACACTTTTGAGAAGTACACAGTTAAGTGACAGCGTGCCAGGGACAGCCTTGTGACACCTGCTTGTTACACACCTACAGCCACTACCTAGAGCTTTCCCTGAGCTCCGTCCTGTGACAAAAAGCAATGTGAAGCAAAAGCACTGTTTCTTCTGCAGTTCTAAACTTCATTCCATCTCCAGCAATTTATTTTGAACTGTTATCAAAGATGAGTTGCAGAAAGCAGGAAAGATGAGGGGAATGAGCTAATATTGTATCAAACACCTACTACAAAGCAGCTTCTCAGAAGTATTAGAAAAGTCCTCCTGGGTCGGAGCAACGGTCCATGCAGCTCCATATCCTGTCTGGGGCAGTCCCATAGGAGATGCCATTTAGCCAAAGGATTTAAGCTCTTTTTACTTGTGCTGTTTGTGTGTTTCATGCACTCAGATAGACCTGGAGAACCTGTGAAGATGTAGGCTGTGACAAGGGCAGGTAGTGAGTGACGTGATGAGGGGTAATGGCTACAAAAAGGAAGAGGGTACACTTAGGAAGAAATTCTTTCCTGTGAGGGTGGTGAGACACTGGCACAGGTTGCTCAGAGAAGCTGTGGCTGCCCCCTCCCTGGAAGTGTTCAAGGCCAGGTTGGATGAGGCTTTGAACAACCTGGTCTAGTGGAAGGTGTCCCTGCTGATGGCAGGGGGGTTGGAACTAGATGAGCTTTAAGGTCTCTTCCTGTCTATATCATTTTATGATTCTATTCTATGATAGAATAATTTGGAGAAAGGAATGGGAGAGGTTCCACTTCTACAATGGCAGGGGAGTGTTAGAGACTCCTCATCACATTTGGGTGCAGGTGTTAATTTCTGAGGAGATGCTGCAAGGCCTTGGGTAATGTCAGGAGGCCTTGATTTCCCAGGCATGGATCAGTGAAACATGTTCCCACTCATGGTTGAGCCAGGTAGTTCTAGATACAAAAGATTTCTTTAGTTAATGAACCAGCAAAGGCGATGCTATGTCATGCGTATCACCGAGCCACCACCAGCCTTCCACATCCCCAGCCCTGTCCCTCTTGCAAACCTCACCCAAACCCTCGGTTTTGCCCTTGAAAAGCAAAATTTGTCCATAAAAGCCGCAGACACAGCCCTCACCGCCGGGGTGGGAGCAACCCATACCCAGGCAGGGCACGGCAGGGCAGGGCAGGGCAGGGCAGGGTCCTGCGGTCCCCTGGGAGGTTGGAGGTCAGGGGAGTGGGCGGTTGTCCCCAGTCGGCTGGCAGGTGCCCTTGGGACAAGCGCTGCCAACTAACTTTCTGCATCACCTCTTCTCGCCGGGACACCGCGTCCCCGCCGGGG
>NW_010318733.1:6410-19060 GCF_000700745.2 Antrostomus carolinensis | reverse complement strand
CAGCTACAAACCAGGACAGTAAGTCATCCAGACTCTGCCGTCACACAAAATACACTTGAAACAACACCTGGAAGTGTAGGTGTGTGTTCACTGTTGCAGCTCCCTGCTCTGCTGACACATTGTTTAAAGGCAAGCAGAATAATTGTCCTGTGCAACAAAAGTTCTCACGTGTCTTCCACCCTCACCACCTCTGTTCTTGTTTCTGTTGAGCCTGTCACACTGTTGTAAAGAACAGAAAGCCAGACAGAGGCTGAAATACAGTACTGGGGCCTGAAAATCGATCCTGACCATCCATGACATTGGCCAAATCACTGAAAGACAAATTAAAAAAGGAATCAAATGCTTACTGCTTACTAAAGAAATTAATTCCCAGACTAGTTATAGATAATTACAGACAAACAAACAGAAAAGGCAGTGAGGTAGAGTGCAGTAAACACAATGTGAATGTGTTTTAGGAAAAATAAGATCAGAAAAATGTGTTGAAAAATCCAAAGCCCTAAGAAGTATAGCAGTGGCCATTAATGTTTGAGCCTCATTCATGCAGACCATGTTCCATTTAAATCTTTGTGTCTAGTTAGTGAAGAAAGGTGGGTGTGAATGAGATCATTTGAAGAAGAGGATTGGACATTTGCTATTGCCAGCCAGAAGAAATGCAAGACACTAGGCCTAGGATGTAGTTTTTACTTTATCAATACAATCCAAATAGGTTAGAATTTGCATGTCTCTTCAGAGTATCAAATGTATCTCTGTTTATTTTTTTTATTATTATTTTTTGAGAGCTGTGTCTGCTCTGGGAGCACATAGTTCATTGCCAAAATATGAATACTGATACACAGGGAAAGAATTCAGTGTGGAGAGAGATCACAGACTGGTTTGGGTTGGAAGGGACCTTAAAGCTCATCCATTTCCAACCCCCCTGCCAGCAGCAGGGACACCTTCCACTAGACCAGGTTGCTCAAAGCCTCATCTAGCCTGGCCTTCAACACTCCCAGGGAGGAGCAGCCACAGCTTCTCTGGCCAACCTGGGACACTGTCTCACCACCTTCACAGCCAAGAATTCCTTCCTAATATAATAAAATATATTTTCTTCCTAAATATATTGGCAAAACCCTTTACTGCTGCAGTAAAACTGCTTCTGTGGGGATGCAGTCTGTACCTGTGTACAGATTTCCATTTTATTTTTGAAACTATATCAGTCAGGAATCGTACTGATAACTAACATTGCTTTTGTTAAACATCCATGGTGTAGGAGGAAGGTCCATGTCCATTGCTGCTGCTCTGGTTTGCCATGACAAAGAATCAGTTTTGTTGTTGAGTTTTGTGACATAGACACCCAAATAGTGGGAAGTATTTTCAGATCTGTTGTTGTTACTTATATATATTATAATATATATATATTACATTTGTTATATATATATATATAAAAAACAGATTCTACTGAATTTGGTAGATTTCTGAGCCATTCATCGTGGCAGTTTATAGTTAGGCTTTTTTGAATTCTCTAGTTATTAAACCCATCTCATCATTGATAAGAAATGCATAGCATCAAAAATCCTAGCCCAGGGATTTTTAAAAAGTTTTTTTAAAAAGTTTTTTTTTAAATCATATCTCAATAGTGTCTCATAATTCATCTCCATTTCTGTTTATGATAGAACAGACAATTCCCTTTGCACTTGGCAATCAGACCTTACTGTGTGACCCATACAGTTGCTTATAATCAGAAAAGTAATAGAAAAATTTAATATATTTTGCAGCTCTCAGTGTCACTTAGCAGCAAGAAACAAAAGGACCAATTTTATTTCTTTTTAGAAGCTGTCCTTTTTATTAAAGATAGTTTGTAATTAGTTTGGGAACAGCTTTTGAAATGAAGGTTGAGTGACCCATGGAGATATTCTTTCTGTACAATGTTTTATATAAAAAATATGTGAGGTTTTTTTTAATGAGAGGGTATTGCTCATTTTTACTGTACTAATATCAGCAATACACATTGTAATCAGTTTTATATTTTAATTGAAGGCACGGGGATGTTGAATTTTACTCTGTGATGCTGTGAATGGGAAGCATTTCAATTATATCTGTAAGCATAATATTCTGAATATGAATTGTGACCCAAAATTACCCTTCTTCTAGATTAAGGTGAGATTAAAATTAAGTAATGTGGACTCAGAGCAATAGCTCCAAACTGGTTTTAGCCTTCAGTCGTGATGTAATGCCTCAGACACTCCAGTCGCTCTGGTAGTTTGTTATCAGAGCTAATTGGATGTTTCTCAAACCTCAGGCTGACTAACACCAGTTTTTCTTCATCTTTGTGTCTATGTGGTCAAGACAGAAAAAATGTGTTGTCTTCTTATTAGTTGTTTGCAGACCTAATGGGTTTTAAATGTTATTGGGGTTTTTTTTTTAACATTTGAAGAACAATCTTTGCAGGGTTGTTATTGGTGCTGAGGCAAACAAAGAGCCAAAAGTGGGTGGGCAGCATCATCCTATAAACAAAGACTTGGCAGTGGAAAACTTATTCAGGTTATTCATACATGTTGCCTTTTCCAGATATAGATTGAGCTCTGCTGGACTCTGCTAAGCCCGCTCCTTGGTCTATATAGAAACTTTTTATGGTTGTTCAGAAGTTTGTGTATACCAATTTGATTAAAAATGTAAGATGTAATTTATAGATATAAGATAATCTAAAATAAATCTTTGTGTTGTAAGTACTTCCCTCAAAATACATCAAAAAATTACTGAAGATGCTGCATATCTTATTTATGTGCTTTCTCTTAATGATTCAGTAGGAATGTTTGTCAGGGTTCTTGCCCTTAAGTTTTATTTAGCAGAAAGCTAGCTGTTTGGAAAATTGTGTTTCAGTCATTGTAGGGCACTCCTTAGTAACATCTCAAGGACACAAGCAAACCATTAAAAATACTGTATTTCTCCTATTTCTCTGATTTCTCAGTGCAGTGGGACCCTCACATCCATTCCAGCAAGACACAAAAACTACTCTATATGTTTTTTCCTCACAAAAAGAATCCATCAAGTTTTAACCTCTTCAGCCTTTTAATATATATTGGCATATATTTGGGTTGAAAATGGGCTCGTGTGCTTTTTTTCATGCTTTTTTGCATGTTTTTTGCAAGCTTTTTGCAAACTTTTGCTCCTGTGATGGCATTTTGCCCCAGTTCACAGTGATGTGTCTGTGGCAAACTGGCTAGAAAAGTGAGTTTGGGTGGGTTGCACCCATAGTGTTGGGTGTGATGACCTGGCGTTGTGAAATGGGCATATTCCACTGGTTTTAGTTTGGTCACACTTGTCCCTAAATCTGTGTGACCCTGTCAGAGTTGCAAGGGCAGAAAGAACAAAACAGTCTGAGAGTGTTGTACCTGCAGAAAAACACACTTAATTTTTTCAGCAATAAAACCAAAAGCAGTCAGAGATCAGTTGTTGCAGATCAAAATACGTGTTATTGATGAATACACAAACTTACAGATTCCCTGGGTCAAATTTGTCTCCTCTTGGACACTTGTGGCCACTTTTTGGAGTCTGTAAACGTGCTGCCTTCTGGCAGAATTGAAAATAAGCTTCTAAGAGCATCAGGGCTGTTCAGTCTTGTTCTTCTTACAAGTGAGCCAGATGGCTGAGTCCAAAATGCAGCTTGTATGGTCTCTTTGTAGTGGAAACAGCTAGGTAATTGCATCTTGCAGTAGTTCATGGTATTTTGTGACTTTGCAGTGATTCTTTGGGTTTAGTCTATATTTTGTATGCAGGATCTAAACACAATAATTAATTTGATTATTGTAAGTCACCCTGTTATGCATGGATGTTTACCCATTTCTTCTTATTATTCTTTACTTGACAGGGTAATAAGGCACAGGATGGGAAGTTAATTTGTTTCTAACTACCTAAGGTAATTAATTAAGAATCTGCTTTCCTCAGGTGTACCTGCATTAACTCTCTCATGTCACCTGGGGGTTTTATTACAATACTTTTGGAAATTGCACTTTCCAGAAAGTATTATTATCTTTTATCATACAGATTGGAAGGATTTTATTTTTTTTTCCTTACTTTTATATTTTGATGACTTCATAAAGTTATTAGACGTTATATATTTTGGCAGTAGGAGGGTGTGGTAGGTTAGAGTTAACATCATTTTTCTTGGTGCTGTTAGACTATAAGAGTACCAGTAGAAATGTGTCATACTTAGAGCATAATCATAGAATGGTTTGGGTTGGAAGGGACCTTAAAGCTCATCCAGTCCCAACCCCCCTGCCATCAGCAGGGACACCTTCCACTAGACCAGGTTGCTCAAAGCCTCATCCAACCTGGCCGCGAACACTTCCAGGGAGGAGCAGCCACAACTTCCTTGGGCAACCTGGGACACTGTCTGACCACCTTCACAGTGAAGAATTTCTTCCTAATATCTCATCTAAACCTCCCCTCTTTCAGCCTAAAGCCATTTCCCCTTGTTTTGTCATTAATTGCCCTTATGAAAAGTCCCTCCCCAGCTTTCTTGTAGCCCCTTCAGGTACTGGGAGGCCGCTATAAGGTCTCCCCGGAGCCTTCTCTTCTCCAGGCTGAACAGCCCCAACTCTCTCAGCCTGTCAAAGGCTGAAAGCACTGAAGGTAGAGTTATAGTAAAGATCGTTAGTAACTTCAGTATCAGAACAACAGTCTCTGCCACAAAGAACCATGTGCAAACTAGGTTTTTACAAGAATGTTGGATTTTTAAAGTAAGGACTGTTAGAGTGTTCAAGTGACTGAGAAAAGCCACTTCACCTTACCTCCTTCAAGCTACTAGCAACTGGATACTCAAGAGTGTTTGGGAATCTAACTCTTGAAGGCCATGGATGGGATTTCCTTTGGTGCTTGCTCTAGTTTGAATTCAGCAAGAATAACTGGTTTTGGGAATAAGGTCCTGGACAAAGTTCTTGTTTTTTTCTTCTGTGTGTGCTTTTAGTCATTCCCTTTGACTTCACTGGCTCGGGATTTCAGAACTGCAAAGCCCATTGGGTCAATTTTGAGTGCTAGAAGTCTTGTGGAAATTAGTATTTCCATGTCTAACAGCAAGATGTTAAGAATTAAACACTGTAATTCTGACACCACATTTTAAAACCTAGATTTAAAAAAAAAAAATAAAAAATTAAGTTTAAAATCCACAAAATTAATGTAGTATCACAGCTGGATATTGAGTTCCTGGGGGTGGTGCTTTGGGTGCCCTTTTCCCCACCTGTGTTTTGATGTGCTTCTGCCTTTAGATGCATGTGTGACACTGAGCTCTGGCTACTTGTACCAGATCCTGCCTTGTCCACTTTTATCTAAAGCTGCCTTTTCTCTTTTTCCATTTTTGTCTGAAAAAGTGTTTTTGTCTTCAATGAAATTTTGAGGATTTCAATGCATGTCATGCAAATGAGTAAAATTTAAATTTTTCTGTACATTTGAATATTCATAAATATGAATTTTAAAGAGAATTTGCTAGTATGTAATCGATCAGGGAAGTGACGCATAGATAATTAAGGTAAATGTACAGTTAGGGAATGGCTTTCTGTTTGTATTATGGCATTTATTTACTTTGATGTTTGGTATATTTGCCTATATGTTGTAACAGGCTTTGAATTCAGCACCAAAGTCAACTTTTAAGGAACTGAGAACTATCATTTTTCATTCTAATGGCAGAATATATTTTTTCAGTCTTGCCTTGTTTACTATAAATACATCAAAGAAGGCATATGAATATTATATATATATTACATTCACATGGATAAATGTGTGTATATATGGGTGTGTTTTGGGTTTTTTTTAATTTTGAAACACTTATCTTGCATGTTTTCCCCTATGAAAAGGGTGATACCCTAAATACATTGAATTAAATCGCTTGATACATAAGCCCTTGCATAGTCATTATGATGAGCATAATGGAAGCTAGCGTGGAAATAAAGAGGATCATTTTTCATAGATAGCATCTTACAACATTGCTGAACGTGACTGCATTGTAGGGGTTGTTATTTTTTCTACATATTCTCCTTTAAATGTGTTTTCCTTGATGACTTTCATTATAGTTTCTCCCTTAAGTGGTATTATCTAAAGACAGCATGTTATTTGTTGGTCTTATCAGGGTGGATATTCCTGCCCAGAGAATGTAGTTAACTGCTTACTCATCGTACAGAGAGCAGAGCAACTGTTAGCAACCCAGTTGCTTTGAAGCTGAGCTATTAAAGTCACTTGTTCAGTAGAAAGTCCTCTAGATCTAATTTAGATAAATTCCTTTATTGTTTTTCAGAGTTTTTTTGCAGTTATTTGGTAAACAATGAAGGTTCTGTTGCTGAAAGATCCCAAAGACAAAGATTCAGGACCAGATCCCTATATTAAGGTGAGTAAACTTTAAAAAAAGTATAGAATTGTATCACTTCACTATTAAATAATAGTATCATGTGTTCAGTGAGATAAATTAATTTAACTGTTTCAAGTGAAAAACATGCTTAATCACAATTTGGAGTACATGTCTGAAATGATGATATTTTCTAAGAAAAATAGTCAAAATTAGGAGTGCATGTCTGAAATTATGCTAAGAAAAAACTATGCTAGAAAATTTGCTGTTACTGAAAATAATATTTTAGTTGTGGGGCATTCATACTGATTCATTGTTAAAGCTGATATTAAAATATCATATTCGTCAATATTCATCATTAAAGCAAAGTCCTGATATTAAAACAATTTCATTTTAATTACTTAGTATTGATTATGTTCATATGGATAGAATTAAGATGACAAAGAATGTTAGTAGTCTTACTGGGAATGTGATGTGAAGAAGAGGTTACCTGTTGCTGTGGTCCTTTCTGCTGTTGCCTTTAATCACATGAGTAGGTCTTACTCCCAAGAGCAGTTCTGTTGACTTTAAAGAATTACAGAGGTGGACAGGAATATTTGCAGGACTAGGTGATGGTCACTTAGAGATGCCAGAGTTACGTGCTGGTGTAAACTGGAACTGTGCAGTAGCTGTGTAGGAAGCCTCAGTTCCACAGCTGATTGTTTTGTATTATGTTGTAATACTCAATAACCAAAAAAACCCAAAGTAGTTTCACTAGGAAAAGCAAATAAGATGCTTTTGTATTTGACTTTAGTAAAAGTAAATATTTGTGCTGACCTAGTCAATTATTTGAAAAAGGACAAAATACTGTTTGAAATCTATTTCAAGAGCTTTAAACTTTTTTTTTTATTATTATTTCCATAGGAATTAGGATTACATGGATTTGAAGCAACTTTGATTCCAGTTTTGTCATTTGAATTCATCTCTCTTGAAAGCTTATTTGAAAAGGTAAGTTTTAAATTATTTCAGTCACCTCATTTTCAGCAGAATTTAGGGCATGGTTGCCAAGATGCTATGTCTTATCTTGATTTAATAATATTGTTGCCCTTGGTGGTACCTCTTCCTGTGTTTCCACAAACACAGTTGTTTACAATACCATATTTATAAGAGAAATGTATAACAAATCTCAAATTCAGAACAAAACATGCACAGATTCTATTAATTCTGAGAATCTACAGGAACAGACAAGGATTCTTGTCACTGAAATGAGCTGGAAGGATGGTGAATGACATATCAGGTACTTACAAATTCATACAAGAGAAAACAAGTGTTATTCCAAGCAGTAACACAGAGAGTGCTACCCAGACACCTCCCTGCTTCCTCAAAGAACAGTTGAGATTACTAATGGGCTCTCAAAGATAAGTACCAAAAAGGAAAAATGTTCTTCAGTCACTTTTAAATGCAGATTGTGATAGACTGAAACACTTCACACCTGAATTCAGTGCTGCTGGAGATGGTCAATAAAGGGAACCTCCCTGGGAAAAAAATGTCAACATTTTAAAATAAATATCCATTAAAGAAAGAGCAGAAAGAGAACACCAGTTATGCATTTTTATTCCATATAACTAGGAGGTGCAGTATACAACTTCAGCACAACCTAAAGGTGAACCTCAGGTAACCTTTAGTTGTCATTGCAGTCTTCTAACTTCTTGCTGTGATAAAATACCCCAATATCTGTGACCATCTATAATCCATCATCAATCTAACTGTGAATTCTATCTGACCAAATTAATGTTTTAACAAGTATGGGCAACATACTTGATGTTGTGTCCAATATTGTATCGTGTTGTGTACAATGTGGTATTGTTATACACTTCTCTTATAAATACTCTGGCTATTGATACTAATGAAATATTTGCCCATTTCAGTTTCAGACATTTATTGAAGCTGTTTGTTCTTCACAAGATTATGAAGAGTTGATCAACTTTATTTTTTCATTTATTTACCTTTTTTTTTTTTTTTTAAATTTACTGTTTATAAGTAGCTCTCTCATCCAGAGTGTTATGGAGGCCTAGTTTTTACCAGTCCAAGAGCATTAGAAGCCATCAAGATATGTTTAAAAGAGAACAGTAAAAATGAAGGTAAGTGCATATTTATATTCCTTGTTCTTTCTCTTTCAGTATTTTCTTGAGTTTGTCATTTTATTTCACCCACCAGTAAGTGTTTGGATTATACCTTCTTTAAAAAAAGCTGTATCTCATAAATCTTTTGGCATCGTAAAGACCTCATACTAAATTGAGCTTTTAAAGGGTTGAGGGTTGTGTTTTCCACACTTATGCTGTGTGGAAAAGGCTTTTGGTGCAAATTACTAATTGAAGGTAATTACTAATTAGTGTGAGCTTTTTTTCAGCTGTGGTTATCTTTGCTAAAAAGAGTTGTAAACAGAAACTGACACATGAGGAATATTTTGCTGCAGTGCCTAGTTTTGCTTACTCACCACTTTCCTTCCTTAAAGAGAGAAGCATATTGTCAAAACTGGCCACTGCTGCTTCTGTGTGGACTTCATATGGAGTCCTACAGAAAACCAGGTTTCTCTGTCTTGAATATAAAATTTATCAAGTGAATTAAGCATTAGCTAAAAAGCAGTGAAGACATGGTGATACATAAAAGCCAAGAGATTAGTTGTGAGTAATGCTAAATAGAAATTATCATATCAAATAGAAATTATCTGTCAGATCCTTGTAAACTCTTCTAAATTCTTACAGTAAGTGATCACTTCTGGCTTGGAATTTCTGTGTGCACTTAAATTGCATCATTACTTTATCTGCTCTGTATTTAGGCTGTAGGCATACTAATCAATGTGCAGTGGGTAAGGTTACGCTCTTGAGTAAGTGGTAAATACACTGTCGGTTTATTTATAGGATTTTCAACAGCAAAAGGCTGTATTTTAGGGGTTTTGCTCAAATGTAATCTCTTATCTAGAGTTGCTCCCTAGTATTGTTTAAGAATTTTGGGAGATGCTGAAACACATATTTTAATCAATAAAATGAGCCTTTAGTTCTATTTGGGTTCCTTTCAAAGGTAATAAATCTTTTTCTTTTTCCTACTTTAGAATAGTTTCCTCTTATTTTTTTTTTCCTCCTGTTGTAATTTTTATTTCTATTTTATTTTTTTTCCTCCAAGAATACTGGAAAAGAACTCAATGTTTTAAGACAAGACAGTAAAAGACTTAGCATATCTATTTTTGTCCTATTAAGATTTCAGGCATAGGAATCAGGTAGCTAGAGCCAAGAAGTCTAATCTATAATATACTTAATGCCTGAAGGAGAAAAACCATTTCCTAGTAATTTTATTTTGATCTCTGGTACATTTTACTTCTAAGCTGATAACTTTTTTTTTTAATGTCTGTTTAAAATATAATCAGTTTCTATATTTTTCTTACAGACTACTGTATTGCATAGATATAGATTTTTACCATTTTATTTGTTGTCATAGAAGACTATATTTGGGCTTTTTGCCTAAGCCTTCAGTTTTGAACCACCAATTTGTATGTCTAAATCTCCCTTTATACTATGTGCTGCTTTTTCCTGTGAGTTTTGGTCCTTTTTAAAATTCTTAATACCAAAATATTGGTATTAATATCGGTGTGGGGCAAGTGTGCATTAAAAACACTACTTAAAAGCAGCTAAGAACTGTTTACTCAAATTAGACTTTTAAAAACATGTTGTAGACTGTTATTTACACAATGAAAAAAATACATTAAAAATTCATGTTGTACATCCAGATTTACTGAAGTACATAGTGGAGTATTAGTAATTATTATTGTGCTGTATTTGTAGATTAAACAGAAGTCCAAATACTCATTTAGCATTCAGATTTTGTTGCTACGTGCTTAAATTTAATTTAATGTTTTTCAGCCTGGTCAAAATCTCTTAAACAAAAATGGAATACCAAACCAGTGTACGTGGTAGGAAAAGCTACAGCTTCTCTAGGTAAGCTGAGGGTTTTTTAAAAAAAAAGAAATCATAGATAAGTCTCTCTTATAAATACAATTTTTGGAGTATTAGCTACTATTCAAGGGAGCTTAGAAAAAAATGTAGGTAAGTTTTATAAATGGATAATTTTGCAAACAAATAATTGTGTAATTCTCATAAATATGAGAATTATTAGTGCGTGCTTCACCTAAGGATCCTGCTTCTGGTTTTTCATCACTTTTATTGTAATGTGATGGTAACTACTTTAAAAATTTGATCAAAAAAGGAAAAAAAATGTTCTTAATTTGCATTTTTGCATTTTTTTTTCATTCACTTTGGAAATGAAATGGGATGAAGGGGATTATAACATGATTGTCTGAGGTTGTACCAAGTGTGATGCACTGGCCCTTCACTCCCTCAGTGTTGCTGTGAGGCACTTGCCAAACAGCAGCCAGCGTTATACAGCCCCTTGTTGTCTTCAGTGGGTCAGCTGCTTTTATTTGTCTTGGCATTGGCTTTAATCTGAAATACATATTTTATGTGCATAACAAAAATGCAATGTAGATTTCAGTTTTATGAAAGCTGTTCTTATTGTAAAATGGAATTGTAGCCTTAACTTCCACTGAACTACATAGGAAATGAAAAGACTAACAGAGAATATTAAAAGTTTGATGTTTTTCTGCTTGTAGTCCAAAAATAATTTGGGTAAGTACTGGCTACCTCTATAAAAAGCTTATTATTTCAAGCAGGCTGATTAACAACATTGGATCACCAACTGGTGACACCTTACAAGCATCTTGAATCAATCAAACCCCAAATGAGTTAACTGCTCAGGGATTCATTCCTTATTTACTTGCTTAAATAAGAGCAGTATTACACTCCCAGATTTTCTGATCAGATTTTTTTTCAGCCTTCACTGCAAAGAGCAGCAATATGCTTGTTGGGAAGCGAGCTGCAACCAAACTGTGCCATGTGTTTGCTGTCTCACTGCTTCAGGTACACGAGTTTAAAAACTCTCCAGAACAGCTTAGCTATCCCCAGAATTCTTCATTTGTACTTTTTTCATTTAAGTCTTTCTAGAGTCAAAATCAATTTTTTCATAGCTTGTTACTACTTCAAATGCTCTAATTTTTTTTTGCTTTTCCAAGAAGTATTTGTGTGCTTGGATGGAGTTGTTCTTCCTTTCAACCCATGTTTCTGTGATGATAAATCTGAATTTTTCATTCTCATTGATTTCAATGGGGTTTTTTTGCTACTTTTGGTTATAGTGGAAGAAATTGGCCTTACTCCACAAGGAGAAAAGTCTGGAAATGCTGAAAAGTTAGCTGAATATATTTGCTCAAGTAAGTATCTAAAAATCTTCTACTTGCCTTCCATTGTTTCAGAATTTCCTATAAATAAAATCATGTGTACATACTGCATATATCTCTTATATATAGAACCCATGAATTCAGCTTCTGGGAATGTGGATTATATCTCTAAAATACTTTGAAATACCTACACAAATTATTAATTTACATTTAAAAGTCCCTTCCAACCCAAACTATTCTATGATTCCATGAAATCTTAGACTCTGTATTTCATTAATAATACTATATTACCTAGTAGACAAAGTATTTTTTTACTACAAGATTTCAATGATCGTGCTTATAGGTGTGTTGATTCTCTCTGAACTTCAGGTGAGCTGACTTTCTTTGCTTCAAACCAGTTGATGCTGGGGATTTTTCACCATGCCCTAGTTCAAAGTAGATGACACAGGGAACTCCTTTCCTCAGAATGAACATGTAGTTTCAGAGGAATCTATTTTTCAGCACCAAAGGAGAGTGGTTTTGGATTTTCTTTAACCGTTTTCCTACAGTTAAAGCTCTAATGCTGGTCTGTTTGCTGCTTCTAAGTGTGTTAGCAGATTGTTGGGTAATTTTAAAAGTTTAGTTAGTCTACTTCCTTTCATTTTTAACAGTAGTTTCATAAAATTTCTGATAGTATTAAGGAACATTTTTAGGCTTAGGCACTGATTATTTTTTGAGTGGATGGGTCAGTACAAGCTGTGAAAAAAGAGGCTGCATTTTTTAACAGCCTGAGTTATAGCACTTCTGTGAAAATGTCATAAGCAGGAGCTGCCAGCACCATGAGTTTGACCTCAGAGCTTCTGACACATGTGGTGTTCCAGATGATCCTCGGCTGAGGTGCGTGCTGCCTTCAAAGTGTCTGTCCTCTGGCTGGGAGGAACGGATGGCAGAAGAAGTCAGCAGAATTAGTCACAGAATCATAGAATGGTTTGGGTTGGAAGGGACCTTAAAGCTCATCCAGTCCCAACCCCCCTGCCAGCAGCAGGGACACCTTCCACTAGACCAGGTTGCTCAAAGCCTCATCCAGCCTGGCCT
>NW_010318733.1:0-6117 GCF_000700745.2 Antrostomus carolinensis | reverse complement strand
TCAGATCATCCTCATGGCCTCCTCTGGACTCATTCTAACAGGTCCATGTCTTTCTTGTGTTGGGAGCTCCAGAACTGGACACAGAAATCCAGGTGGGGTCTCAGGAGAGTGGAGCAGAGGGGCAGAATCCCCTCCCTCCACCTGCTGCCCACGCTGCTCTGGGTGCAGCCCAGGATATGGTTATTGGCCTCTGGGCTGTGGGCGCACATTGCCAGCTCTTAGTTCCCAAGTTCTCAGAAACTCACTGCTAAAATAATCTCTTTACCAGATGACAAAACACATTCAGGGTTCAGTATCTCAGCAGCAACCTGTTAGCTGGCAGATCCTTCTCTGTTCTTTTACATGGCCCTGGTGCGTCCCCACTCATGTGAGAAAGCAGGGAGCTGTATAAAGGAGTCTCATCGTGAAATTGGAAGGTAGCTTTCAGTCTGATATAAATGTATGTCCTTTGCTGAAGGATTTTCTACCCCAGATTTGAAAAGGGAAATAGAAACCTTCATCTAGAGGCTCTGCTAATTGAACAGAGAATGGCCAGTGCTTGGAAAAGCCACGTTGTTCAGCCAGTCAAGGTGAACACTCTCTGCTAACCCTGAAACAAAGGACAGTCAGTGCAGTTATTCTCCATGTTGGCTGAATTATTGTGTCTGCTGGTTTAAAAGCCCTAGTGCTGACCACACTTTATGAACTTGCTGAATAAGGTGCTAGGTGCTTCAGTAGTGGAAATGATGTCAAGAACCCTGACGTGTTATTTTTGGCATAACGTTAGATACGAGAGGGAGTGTTGATTAGCAAAGTCTGTGTAATAGCTGAGATTTATAGGTAAAAGAAAAATTGATTGGAGCTGGTAAGTATTGTTTTTTATGGGCAGAGTGCTCTGTAATTCATTGGCAAATAAAATATTTTAACAATATGGAATATTTCATGAGAAAAATGATAGTTGTCAACACGAGATTAAATAATAAATTCTGAAAATTAAAAATGAAATTTTCAACACGAAAATGCCATAAGTGAAGAATAACCCATACCTGCTCTTCAACAGATCTTTTAGAACAAAGGTTTTAGCTGATTTTTTAGTAAGCTGTTACCTTGGAGTTGCATAGTGTGCTGAATGATGTCTTCTTCTGCCAGAAGGTCTCACTGGTGACGTGATGATGGGGTAGGAGTGGCAAGGAGATGGCCAGAGCCAGGGGTGTTGCGTTGCCCCGACGGGTACCACGTGGGCATAGTTTGGCCTTCGCTCTTTCAAACCTGGTAGGGACTTAGTCTGAGACTCACAGTGGAAGAGGGAAGATGGAGATGAGATACGAGGAAGAAATTCTTTGGTGTGAGGGTGGCGAGACACTGGCCCAGGTTGCCCAGAGAAGTTGTGGCTGCTCCTCCCTGGAAGTGTTGAAGGCCAGGCTAGATGAGGCTTTGAGCAACCTGGTCTAGTGGAAGGTGTCCCTGCTGATGGCAGGGGGGTTGGAACTGGATGATCTTCCAGGTCCCTTCCAACCCAGACCATTCTATGAGTATGATTACTGCTAGGAAGTCTAGTTTCAGTAATGAATTAATGTTTGCCAGTTGGCAGAAGGAGGGTTTTTTTTAGAAGGAAGATGAGACAAATACCTGTCTCTTGTATGAATGACAAATACCTGTCTCTAGTCTGTTGTATGAATGTGAAGAAATCTGGGATCAGGTCTGAAGAAAACAGAGCACGTAATACCAGGAGTGGAAGAATTCCTCGATGGTGAGCCTGTGATTGTAACCTTTTCTGGGTTATTTCTCAGCCAAGTATTGGTTTGGTTTTTTTTTCTTATCCTGGCTCTTCTTCCTCCCTTGGAACACAGTGCTGCCACACTTCCATTGTCCTTGCAGAAATGACTGTCCTTGGGTACCCTCCCCTTTTGATAACCCACCAGTGAATTTCAATCATCAGAGAGTGCCTGTTGTGGATACAGAGTCATACTCCATGATTTATTGGATTGTGCATATTTATGTGCTCTCACTTCATCAAGTGGTTCGTAACAACCTCTGAAGTACAGAGTAAATGACATCATGTTCCCTATTATGCATATATTTATTTTTGTTTATGAATAAAATTATAAGTAAATGAAAAGAATAGCTCTGAATTTTTTCTACCTTTAGAATTTATTGTCAGAATAAAAATAAAATCTAAAGCAATGATATTTTTGTTATTCACCTTTTGTGCTTTGGTACCCAATTCCAATTTAAGTGATTGAGAAAAGAAAGGAATTTACTCCTTAACTAGCTAACTAGCTTTATTCTCTTCTCAAGGCAAATATTTTTTTAGTTTTATTACAGTGTAAGGTTTGTTTCGGTTCCAGGAGCAGGGATATCATTAGGGCCACTGCTTGTTGTATTGTTGAAGCTTACTAAGGAATTTTCCTGTGTGATGTAAACACAAGTCAACAAGGATTAATGTTTCTTTACAGATACCACATTGACATTTCAATTAACTGTCAGGAGTTGTAGGAGGATTAATGCTGAAATATTTAGGTTTTATCTTATTATTTTAAAATCTCTTTTCCCATTCTGTCCCAAATTCATTCTTCCTTCTTGTAATTTATTACAAGCTTATCTATGGCTTCTAATAAAACTTCAGTGTGCAATTAGGACAGTCAGATTTATCTCTTGAATGCTACTAAGGTTTTTCTATTTGATTTTTATAAGCTGTCCTTTTGTTTTTGTTTTTTTTTTTCCCTGAGGCATCTCTGACACTTACTGTTACAAACCAAGATTCTACTTCCAGCACTTAAAAAAACCCCATTTATTTTTCTGGTAGTCATCTCTTAAACATGTGTATTACCATATCTGAATTAATAATAAAATAGTGTGTTGAGGAACTCTCATTTATTTTGAAAGATGAATGCAAAGTTGTGTGCAGCCCTGTAGAATTTCATCTTGAAATCTTCTCTGTATTTGTTATTTATAGAAAAGGCAAACTCTGCCAAAAAAGCCTGCTGTTCAATTCCTATCCTAAAATCAAATTCTGCCTCAATTAAAACGCTCTTTCTTTTGCAAAGCATCAATATTCACTTTTATTAGATAAAATCTAGTAGTGAAAAACTTTCCAAGCCAGTTATTATAAGCCCTAAACCCAGCAAATTAGTGAGAATCTCATACAGACCGTGCTGTTTCATTCTTCCTGAGCCACGTGTTTGCACTCACATCATCATGATTGTTGTCACTTCCCTGTCTCTGGCGCATGGACGTACACAGGGTACCCAGGGACATGGATGGAGGAGGTGTCACCCAAGAGATGGTGACAGGAATATTATTACCTGGTGGTGTTTTTCAAGCAGAATTTGTTTACTTCTCTTGATAATGTATTAGAAACATACAAAACCTATGGAAACTGCATCCCAGGTGTGTCATGGTAAGTTATAAACAACCAGGTGTCAGAAATGTCCTTCCAAAATCTCCAAGGGGCTTTCCCAGGTTTGCGATGTAACAATAATTAAGGCTGGAGGTCAATTCCATTTTAAAAGACCAGAGCAAGTGAGAACATCCACTTCCACCCTAGCAATGGAAGTAGAATCATTTTTCCTCGGGGAAGTAAGAAAATAGAATTTCAGATAGATTGAAACTTTTCAGCAGAGTATTTCTGTCCTTTTCTTTGTCTGCCTGAACATTCTTTTGTATGGAGAGAGCTGTCAGGTCTTGTGTGGGACTATGATTTTAAGTAGAAAATTGAGGCAGATTGTGTTTCTGAGGAGGAGGAGATAACTTGCACAGTACTTGTTTTGCTTTGTAGAAAGGCAAGGGGAATAGAAATGCAGTTTTATCTCTCATGAGATCTTTTTAGCCAATGTATTCATATTATAGTTATGGAATATTTTTTAATTTACATGCTAAGTAGCCTCTGTCCTCTGAATTGTGGATGCAGTTGCACTGCAAATGTTTTCAGTTATCTTAAGGCTGTGTTTGTGATGAAGCACGTGGCATTTACTGCAGTGTTCCACGTTTGATACCTTTAAAATGTATTAAATGTATCATATTTACTCTTTATTAAAGATGAAAGTTAATTAGAGTTCTTGTTTGTGTATTTACAGGAGAGAAACCTAATTCCTCAGCTCTTCTTTTTCCGTGTGGAGCCCTGAAAAGAGAAGTACTTCCTACAGTACTTAGAGAAAAAGGTTGAACTTCCTTTGGAGCCTCATTTTCATTAGTCAGTTATAAGAAAAGTTGTATTTAAAACTTGTGAACCAAATTTGAAGAAGTAAAAATTGAATTTGCTCTTATGTTGACTAGAAGTTAGAGGATGGGAGTAAAAAAGGTGAGGTGGGATTGCTGCCCACAGCTCTGGGACTGAGCTTTGGCATGAGGTGAGCAAGGTGATGTGCCTTGTTCTTCACTTGCCTTCTCTTCTGTGACTTGGAAGATAATTTATCATGGAAATGTTGCCAGATTTGACAGTTTTCTGGTGGGTTTTGAGGTCCTCTCATGCAGATGCTTTAGTATATCTTGTCACTCTAGAAATAGCTACACATCCTTCACATCATTTTTTCTGTATCTTTTTAACCTAAAATAGTACACTGAAGTGCAATTAGTACATTGAGAGTGTTTTATTGACATGATTGAGATGGATGAAACCCTGTTTAATTAGGACTGTGTGTCCCAATTCCAGGTGTACCTCTGGAAAGCCTTACTGTCTATCAAACAACCCAACACGCTGACCTGCAAGAATCTTTGAGCAGTTATTTCTCACAACAGGTATTGGATGCTGATGTAGTTTGAGAATTTTTGAGGCATATGATAATACCTAGCAGAATATACTCCTTTTTTTTTTTTCATCTGTCTATAAATGATATGTGTGGTGATAAAAGAATATCCTGCATAGGCTTCTTGTTTTCTTTGCCTGGTGACAACCAAGAAAATCCTTTAGCAAAAATTCCAGAGAGTGAGTCCCTGAGTTACTCATTATCACAATTATAAATGAGCTAAAAAGACACAGTGCCACCGTTTGAAGAAGAAAACAAAACCTTTCACACTCTAACTTTCAAAATATATGTATGTTTCAGAATGACTCAAAAATAACTTTGTATGTAATGACATATTCACTTTATTCCTTTGAGCTGGACAAGACTGCTTTTTAAGTAATACCACATCAGAAATTACATTTAGTGAGGATATTTATTGACCAGCTTTATTATTAATTTTCATTAGTGTCATTGAAATATCACTGGACCTCGTTGCTGTACATTACAAATGAGAATCCAGTAGTAATCTGCCCTACACAGTTTCAGTGTTCCTTCTCTGATTAACCAATCTATGAATGTATTAATCATCCCATTTTAAGTGTCAGAATTCCAAGTGACATGCTGTTCAGAAGTGTACTGAGATATATTTGCTAGAATTATTAATGATTTTCTCTTTTTAAAACTTCTCTAGTACATGTCATTCAGCAAGAGTCAGAGCATAGTAAAAGATTTGAAGGTACTAATAATTGCTTTGATTTTTTTCAAGGTTGGCTTTCTTAATTTTCCATTTGTAGAAGCCTTCATGATTTCTAGGGTTGATTTTATTCAAAATACAGCCTTTCCTTTTACAAAACCTTGGCCTGCTTGAGCATGTCTCACCTCTTTTTAAACTCTGTGTATTAATGTCTTGTTAAATTACCTCCTGATTTTGAAGTTCTTTGTAAAGAGATCCTAAAAGCTTCTAGCATGGGCAGTGACTGATGCACTGTCGTATCCCGGTGTGTTCCTAGGAGGGTGTTGCAGTTCTGAACCCTGTTAAAATTTAATTTAGAGGAAATACAAAAGTCAGTACATATCTGTATTTTGTAACTTTCTAAACGCTTCTTACAGAGCTCCTGGCTTGCTGCAATTAGTTTGTTTCAGTGTACAGCTGTTCAAATGAGTTTCTCATGCGCTTTTAAGTTGTTCTTACCTGATGATATTGTGGTTATGTATTTAGTGCATGGAGAGCTGACATGAAGTGACAAGTGGTGTTGGTCTCAACATCCCCAGCAGCATGACGGGCTTGGGGACGAGTGGTTGGAGAGCTGCTCAGCAGAGAAAGACCTGAGGGTGTTGGTTGAACATGAGCCAGCAGAGTGTCCAGGTGGCCAAGAAGCCAAAGGCATCCTGGCCTGGATCAGCACTGGTATGG
>NW_010318732.1:0-3605 GCF_000700745.2 Antrostomus carolinensis | reverse complement strand
CCTTATCCACCAATGTTGTGACCCCATCATTTATGGCAAGAAGACAGTGAAAGTTGAACTTCATGGGTTTTTTGCTCATGCATCCCTACCTTAAAAGCACTGGTCTGTGATTTAAAATTGATTTGCAGGTGAGGGTTTATGTTGAGTTTTAAGAAATCTGTAACATTCCAATACTTGTTTTTACTGTACTTAGAGTTAATTCTACTTATTGCTGTGCAAATAATTCTGGTGACCCAAAATTTAAATGATACTTCATTTTTCATTAAGAGGATTCTTTTGTTTTAGTACCTTTTTTAATTAAAAAAAAAGGCCTGGAATTTAAACAAAAATGTTTCTAAATGAGGAAAAAAATAAAGATTATATCTTTCCAGAATGTTTAGTCAAAACTTTTCCATGTTGCTTTCTTCTTAACTAAAACAATTTGCTAAATGAGCCTGTCCAACCCAATTAATGATTTTGTTCCTGCCACTAGAAAAACATTGCAGTGAAATAAAATATTTCTCACAAAAGATCTCTTGTAATCCTAATTTAATCCCATTTCAATGTTTGGACATGCTCATATGTATAAACTTTGTCTAAAATAAAGAATTCTAAATTCTTCAAGAGAACAAATATGGGCTTGGCAGGGAATGTAGAGCAGGGAGAGGAGCCCTCCCTGATGCACAGGAGTCACAGTCCTATTCTGCACCCCGAAAAATCAGGGCAAATAAATCAATTTTACTTTCAAGAAACTCCCTTCAAAACTGAACTAAAAAAATTAGAAACCAAAATATTTAAAGATCAGCTTTACTGGATTTCTGTGTTTGCTTTTTACCCCAATACTTTTATAAATGATTTTAAAAGACTTATAACCGAGGTGTTTGTGGGAAGTAAATGAACACTTGGTTTCTTATAAACCCTTTTTTGTTTTAGGCACAGAGAACACCTATGTAATTTATTCTTGCTAATTCTAATTTCCACGACTTCCAAAGCAGTTGTTTATCTTCATCTTGTGCAAGCTGTAGGTTTAAAGCCTTCGCTTAATTAAGGCTGGAACAGTAAATAAACAAAACTGTGCCTTCAACGGTAGGTATGTGAGAAAGATAACAATATTTATATTTTTTAAAACTTTTTTCCTTTCATCTTCTTCTAACTTACCATCAGCTAAGGCAAAGAGAAACAGAAACCACCCAGAAGACTGTTTGTAAACTTTGTGGGTGGCTGAAGGTTTTTAAATCAGTGTAAAGCTATCCCAGGCCTTAGCTATTAAATAGTAATTGGAAAATAGGAATTGGAAATAACCATTTCTCTGTTAAATAGGAAAATATTTGTCCTACAGTGAGACTTAATAACAATGAAATGGGGGAAGCACCCATAGAATCATAGAATGGTTTGGATTTGAAGGGACCTTAAAGCTCATCCAGTCCCAACCCCCCTGCCAGCAGCAGGGACACCTTCCACTAGACCAGGTTGCTCAAAGCCTCATCCAACCTGGCCACAAACACTTCCAGGGAGGAGCAGCCACAGCTTCCTTGGGCAACCTGTTCCAGTGTCTGACCACCCTCACAGTGAAGAATCACACTCCCAGATTTCAGAGTGATTCCAGCGTTGTGCTTTTGAAATTCAACTGCCTTCCTGGAGATACTCAGTTGTCCTGGTTTTGCTGGGATAGAGTTAATTTTAGTATTGCTGGGAATATCAGTGATTGCTTGATTGAAAATATTTTCCAGTCTATGAGCTTTTCTCGGTGGAGGTCACTCGGTTGGGAAGGACAGCAGGTGTGCCTGCTAGAATCCATTTTGTTGAGAGGGAAAATCAATGATTAAAGCCTTGATTAGTTTTTAATTGGAAATAGATGATCTTTTTGAGGGAATAAGCTCTCAACGCTGTCTCCCACAGCATCCTCGTAGGTAAAATGTCCTCATAGGTAAATATCTGAACTGTGGGGGCCAAATGGATGGGGCCGGGCTCTTCTGGGTGGTGCCCAGTGACAGGACAAGGGGCAATGGGCACAAACTGGGACACCAGAAGTTCCAGACAAACTGAAGGAAAAACTTCTTTGCTGTGAGGGTGCCGGAGCCCTGGGACAGGCTGCCCAGAGAGGGTGTGGAGTCTCCATCTCTGGAGATGTTCAAACCCACCTGGACACTTTCCTGTGCAACCTGGAGTAGGGAACCTGCTTTGTCAGGTGGGTTGGACTGGATGATCTCCTGAGGTCCCTTCCAACCCCACCATTCTGTGACTCTGTGAATAAGGCTTGGAGAGCCAGTGCATCTTTTTTTTTGAGGGAATTGTAGTCTCTTGTCTCTTCCTGTTTCAATGAATCACTTTCTGGCAACATTCCCACATCAGAAACTGAAAGAGAAGACTGGGCAGGCTGGAGTTGCCTCCTTTGTGCAAAGTGGGTCCCTCCTTGATGGAGTCAAACCTCCAGCTTGCAGAAACCTAACCTTCCAAAGGAGAGACCCTACCTTGTGCCTGGGGACAGGAATAGAACCACCACAGAGCAAAGCTGTTTTGTGATTTGACGCTGCTGGAAACACCAGTATTTCCTCTGGGTGATCCCTTGTTTCCCTCTTAGTGAACATTTTATTCTGGGATAATGAAAACATCAAACCCCAGCTGATTCAGACAGAGTTGAATGAAGTGCTGATATTTTTAAAGATGTAGCTGTTCCTGTGTCAGAAACAGAATCAAGTTATATTCCTGTCTGGCATTTTATTTCATTTTTCTCATATAGGTAGGAAGCTGTTCACCCTGGTTTACCAGTGTAATTCTTTAAAATATATATATAGGTAAAAATATATAGGAATGCTTGTAAATAACATTATACATCTTTCAAGTACAGGCTTGAGCTAATACTGTAAATACTTTTCTGGCTTGTCTGTAATGGAATGTAACACAAACCATTTGTGGTTTGGAACAAACATTTGTGGAATATTAAGAATACTGTGTGTAAATAGAGTGGGGTAACTCGATTGGATTTGCTGAGTACCTTGAATTAAAAACTGGATTTGCTGAGTACCTTAAATTAAAAACTCTTTGTCTGACCCTTAGCAAGTACAATCAAGGATCTTGAAGGAGCCTGTTTATTTTGAGCTAACAAGTTTGTACAAACACCACGGTTTACAACAGACTCGAGTATTAATATGAACTACAACTGTTTGTAGCACGCCTAGGCTGATGTTTATTGCTGTTGCATAACTCAAGCTAATTGGAAATTGCATAACGAGGTAAAACAGCACAACAACGTGGCTGATCATTTCCCAGGCAACTTTTGTTGAAGGCGTATGGAAAGTCCTAGTAATAAAATGTCAGAATATGAAGATAAATTAGGGGACAGCTACTTTACTCCATGTTTATATATAGATATACATGGAGGCACCTAAGCTCGGTAACGTGGTGAAAGGAGGAGTTTCTCATTAACAAGCTAAAGCTAATGACTTGTACTGACCTACATTAAGTCAACCCATCAGCCTTATAAAAATAAAACAAAACACAACAATAAAAGGATGATGTGTTCACCAAAGCCCCTAACCCACCCGTGTCCTACCACAGCCACAAATCAACCCCACACGAATCAGTCACCTTTGGAGAGATGGTTCTCACACTACAGGTGTCCAACC
>NW_010318731.1:0-508 GCF_000700745.2 Antrostomus carolinensis | reverse complement strand
CTAATGACCCTCTTATCCTTGATATGCCCTGTGATTTCACTGAGGAAAGTGTCACCCTTCCAGGGATGGAGGTGAGGCTGACTGGTCTGTAGTTACCTGGGTCCTCCTTCTTACCTTTTTTGAAGACTGGAGTGACATCTGCTTTCTTCCAGTCCTCAGGCACCACTTCTGTTCCCCACAACTTACCAAAGACGATGGAGAGTGGCCTAGCAATGACTTCTGCCAGCTCCCTCAGCACCCATGGGTGCACTCCATCAGGACCCATGGATTTATGGATGTCCAGATTGCTTAATTGATCCCTAACCCAGTCCTCATCAACCAAGGCAAACTCCTGCTTTATCCTGACTTATCTTCTGGGTCCTCAGTGGTCCGGGGCTCCTGAGGACAGTCTCCAGCAGTGTAGACAGAGTCAAAGAGGGCATTCAGTTACTCTGCCTTCTTTGTATCCTCTGTCACTAGAGCACCCACCTCATTGTGCAGTGGACCTACATTGCCTCTAGTGTTAGCT
>NW_010318730.1:42086-64996 GCF_000700745.2 Antrostomus carolinensis | reverse complement strand
TGGCCTCTAGCCAGAGTCAACCCACCACACTGTGGTGGGAGGCTGTGACTCAAAAGGGGCAAGGGAGAAGGGGATAAATGTCAGGAATGAATCTTTGAGGGCTGTGTACTCTGCTCAGGCTGTAGAGGATGACATTTGGGATCTGCAAGGTGCAGGTACATTAGTTCTCCAGTCCACACCAGCCCTGGAGGCATTTTAACTGCTGCTGACTTGCGTTACCTCTTCTGAGACTCTTCCCCCAAGATGGACACTTACTTTACCCAGACTGCCTTGCTGACTAATATCCACCTGGCATAGCTGAACTATTCCGGCCAGAGGTGGGGGTATTCCTGCCTGTGCTCCAGCTAAGCTTTGCTGGCGTTATGCCCTCTATTGCCAATTCCCTCTCCTGTTTTGCCCAGGAAGAAAGACCAGTTTCACCCACACGTGAACTGAAGATCAGTCAGAAGAGCAAGGAAGACTCTTGCCCTACATTTCTCCTTTGCTTGAATATTCAGGCTGAGCTACAAATCTTGCCTTCAGAAACCCTTTCTGTTGATTTAAAAGGGCTGCTCCTGCCAGCGGATGTTTTATTTAAGAACAGTCTGGTACACCGTAATTAATGTTAAGAGGCCATGTTTCCCTGCTGAGCAGTAGCTTATGTCAGAAGCAGCTCCATTTCCTGCTCTGGGAGGGCATGGGGATCAAGGCGCTGCCCTCCAGGAGTGGGGAGGGTCAGCTCCTGGCTTCACAAGCACTTCTGCCAGGCTGGCAAGGAATTTGTCATGGAACAGCCTAATTGGATTAAATTAACACTAGCATCGGGGCAAGAGGCATAGAAGAGGACCCCAGTCTCTAAGGGACACTGGTGGGTGCATTTATTAATCCAACATTGATAAAACCTCTGACACTCAAAGTTCCCAGCCTAAATAATGCTTGCTTTGCCAAGCAGGCATACTTCTTTGTTATTGTCTCACTTCCCCATGAACTTCTATCTTCTTTGTCCTTAGCTGATGTTGGCTTTGCCACAGGGTTCAGGTTCCTCCTCGGTTCCACTTCTCTGGCTTACTGGATGGATGTGGACTCAGTAGGCTGAATTTTATCCCTGCCTCCCATCACATTCCCCCTGAAGCTCACCTGAGGGACACAAATGTCACTCTCAGGCCACATTTTATCTATAATGTAAGACAGAAATCTAGCCTGACCCCACCAGCTAGTCTCCTTACAGACCTTCTGTAGAGATAACTCTTGTCCAAAAAAAGATTCACCCATCCAAAACCAACCCTCTCAGTCATGTGCACGCATCCATCCAGGAGTGCTCATTTCTGGGCATGGACTAGCTGAGGGAATTTAAAGAACATGACAAACACCGATTTCCCCTGGTTTATGTCTCAGGAACACAACTCCAGTCCGGAGGTCAGGATTCCTGGGGTTTAGGTGTCTGTCATGCTCTTAAGCATGATAACAGCCTCTTTTAACAGCGAAAGTAGCAGAAACCCGGGTGTGGAGGTGGTGACCTTTGGTGCTTGGTGTGAATATTTTGCAACATGATTACCTTCACCAGCATGAAAACCATCAGTCCTGGGGGAAGGCTAAGAGAAAGGTCCAGGTTACAGGGGAGTGGGAAGGCTGGCATGCATGTGCAGCACCATGGTGAGACACCCAACACTTGTACCCTCCAGTCTGCTGCCACACTGACACGCCTGGGTCTGCACACGGTCACTCCAACTCCCTGTTCAAGTGTCTTTGGAGGAAAAAAGATAAATGTGTTCACAGAACATCAGCCAGTCACACTTGGGGTTTTTAGTTTTGGAGTGCTGGGGGATCTTTAAACATCTGAAGTGGCATTTTTAGTGGAATCAGCACTAGACAAATTCAAGAGAGTAATTTCAGTGCAAGAAAAGTCAAATCAGTGTTACAAGATTGTGAAAATCTCCAACCAATAAACACAGCATGACAGGGCAGTAATAGTCAGAGACAAGTATAGCTGTTGCACCTGTATTATTTTGCTGTATAAACATTTTACAAGGCCTGGTACCAAGTATATTAAAAATGATGCCAGATTCCCAGGGCCCTTTGTCCTCCCAAAGCCTCCTTCCCTCACGGCTGGCTCTTTTGGCTATTTTTGAGCATGGCTCTTTCTTTACCACGAGGAACAATGGGCTAAAAACACACCCGAACACCCAGGCTCTGCCCCACAGGAATGGATGCGGAGCGGGAGAGGGGAGGTCGGTGGGGTTTCAGCTGCCCCACATGACCGAGAGCACTACTCTTGTGTTGCACCTGCCCAGAGGCATTACCCACCTCCCAGGAGATTATCCCAGAGCCAGCACTGATGATATTGAGATCTCTGTCTCTTTTTGTATTAAATATAAAAGCATGTAGGAACCTACAGGGAGTCAGAAGTTCACAGACCGTCTGGTACTTGCTTGAATTGATGTGAACCTCTGCTGTGGAAATTTTTCTAGGACATGCTTTCTCATGAGCACGTCACACTTTCAGTCTGGGTGAAAATACCACAAGAATAACCTTTCTCATGGTATTTCAGTATTTATTTTCTGGTTCCTGTCCAACCCTAAATCAGGAAGTGCAGAAGCGTGAGAAAATTTTATAAAAAGAAAAAAAAAGTTTAATAATGGTTTTTAAGTCTTGAAAAAGTTTCTGTTCTGCTCAAGCCCAAGGCAAAAGTTTTGTTCTTGTTTTATTCCAACAGGTTCATCCATTCTTAGCTGCTTCTACAAGAGCTGTCACATTGCTGTGAGGCCATCAACAGAGAGGCCAGGGGAAACTTTGAGCCTTACTGTTAACTTCTGATGTGCTACCGATTCCTTAGCCAAGTCACTTAGGCAGTCTGCATGGCTATTCCCAGCCTCTCTATGAAAATAGCTAATATTTTTCTTCCTTTGAGAAGTACTTCAAGAGTCTTGGGTGAAACCTCCTAGGCAAGTGTAATTTTTTTCTATAATTAATATTCCTTCATTTTACCTCAACAAGTGTAACTGAGGCTGCATGTTGCTCTTTAAGTCTTGAAACAGTGGAATCCTTTCATAGTGACTTAGGATATGATGTAATGTCTATGCATTGTTAACAGGACCAAAGTGTAATAAACATTCATTTTAATGAACAAAGCAAAGAGATGTAACTCAGAAGACCCACAGGGAGATGCATTGTATAGAGCTGCCATGTTTGCATACATGCTTTTCTGACTGCAGTCAGTTTTAACAAGGGTAAAATACTGTTGACGTTAAATCACATGTGGGTTTTTGTTTTGTGTGTTTTTTGTGGTTTCTTTTTTTTTTTTTTTTTTTTTTTAAATGAGCCTCAGAATTGCAGGGGTGTTCCTGAAGACATAATGGCTACATCTGTACTAATAAGCTAAATGTGTCCAGGACTGCACGGTGGCCCCAAGGCCAACTGGCACAGAAAAGCCTATCTCCATGCTATTGAACTCTCCTTGTCTCCAGAACAGCAGGGCCACATCCAACCCACCTCCTGGGAACCGGCACTGGCTCCAGCACCGTGCCAGGAACTGTTTGGGAGAGCGTTAGCTGGCACCGGGCTCGGCCATGCCAGGGACCATTCGAACAATTAACAGCGGAGACATGCGAGTGCCAGGGCCTGGCATCATTCCCTGGCACTGCTTGATTTATTAATACCGAGTAGCCATGTGGCCTGCAGAGCCTTTATTGCTGGTGACAGTACCGGGAAAGGAGAAAGCTGGGGTGACTATTGCAAGGCTGGCAGATAGAAAAAAAACAGGCTGCTTGGGTTCTTTTCTTGTAAACTGCACATGCTTTATATGGAAATTATTAAGAGACAATCAAGGCAGGAGCCTGCAATGCTGCCTTGGCAAAGCTGCTTTTCAAAGTGTCGTAGTGTTTTGAAAAAGGCTTCATGCTCAAGAGTGCTCAGTTCTGAAGAATACCTGGTCAGTCATTTTACTTATTGGCATTTTACTGAAGAGATGTAACCAGGACAAATCCCATGCAGTCCCTAGAACCCCATGGCACCACATTTAAAACTTGCTGTGACTAAATAACTAGAACATTTGATCCTACCACGTGTGAACCCTTTACAAATAAAACCTGAACATAAGGAAGAACTTTACTGTGAGGGTGACTGAGCAGTGGAACAGGTTGCCCAGAGAGGTTGTGGAATCTCCCTTCCTGGAGATATTCAAAAACCATCTGGACAAAATCCTGGTTCATGTGCTCTAGGAGTCCCTGCTTGAGCAGGGTGGTTGGACTAGATGACCTTCAGAGGTCCCTTTCAATCTCAACCGTTCTGTGATTCTGTAAAACATCTTAACTCCTGTGTTTTACTGTTGTCAGGATGTTGTTCAATTAAAAGCCTTATTAAATGGTGCACTAGAAAAGTATGTTCTTACTTTCATGATTTCCTATAAAAAGTTTGCCAGAAATAATACGTGGAAAACAAGGGGAGGTAATTGTGTCCTCATCTTATTACTAAGTAGATTTTTTCCAAGAATTTCCTAGCATTACAGAGAAATTAAAAGTGCCACAAGTGCACAGCAGAAGCATCTGTCTTTGATGGGTGACTTACATACCTAGTGAGACAATTAGGTTAGCAAATGCTAAAGAACAGTCCTTGATACCTTATGAACAGTTGAATATGAGAAACCTGCCCATGTAACCCAATATTCCACATCATTAGCATATAGGAATTTCAACCTTTCCCTTTCTTGCTGGGAAATGAATTCTAAATCACTCAAAAGAGAAATTGCTTAACTTTGTCTTGTTGACACAGCAGCAAATTGACAGGTTAAACAGGCTTCTGAACCCTTCTGTAAAAGAATTGTGTCAAGAAGTGATGGTCCAGGAACAGATAGTCATGACAGCAGCTTCATCTACTTATTTCAATGTATGACCCACATTGGAAGACAACATAGAGTCCAGGGGCCCACCAAAATAAACACTTGTCTACTGTATAACACGCAGTTGCCCTGAGGAGCTCCTGGTGGAGCAAGGTGCTGATGCTGGTTCAGGAAACCTGGGTTCTGCTCCTACTGTTGCTTATTAGTTTATTTCTCTCCCTCCCTGCTTTTAGGCTCAGTTCAGCAAAGCAGTGTGCAATTAAACTTTGGATTTCAACAATTTAGGCACTAAACCAGTGCTGTAATACTTTTCTGAGTAGGCATGTGCTGTTGGTCAAGCCAAAGGCTGTTCTGTACATGCTTTCAGCTGGCAAGAGCTTCTCAGCTGCTTGAACATATATCTAAGCTTGAGCATTTAGCCCTTATTTGGAAGAAGAACCAGGGTTCTAGAAACTGCGGACAGCAAGCTCTTTTGCTCTGTTTCCTTTCCCTCTGCTTTCACTCTTACCTCCTTCTGCTTTTCTCACTGCAGCCAGTTCTGGAAGTGGAAGAGCCCAAGGACCACAAGACCAGCTGGTCTTGCTCAGGTCCAGTCCAGCCAGCATCAGGAGGGAGCCTCAAGAACAGAGCTGGCTTCAGTGCCACAGCCAGACTGGTCCCATCACGAGGTCATGGTCGTACTTGAAAATCACCTGGGCTGAACTTACTGTCTTGTTTCTGAATGCCACCCTGAAACCCATTTTATTTGAGCTTTGATATCATGGTATTTGTGGTATCAGTTTCCTTCTTCTTCTTCACCCAGGGCAGGCTGCAGGGTTTTTACATCAGCAAGCTGATGTCAGTATGATGTCACCAGAACACAGAAGAGTATTCCTGTGACTAAGAGCTGACCAGGACAGGCTCCTCTACCTGGCCCCTGGAACAAGGCAATCTTTGCAAAGACTTGCTAGATTGCCATAGAGTGTGTACAGCCAGCCAGTGAGCTCTGACAAATACCACTTTAGTTCTTGGTGACAGCTACTGCTCTACAAGAAAACAAGAGGCTCCATAGGAGCAGATGCTCAGCCTCCTTGCAGCACTTTGTGTGGTGTGTTAGTTTTAAATGTGTTTTGTCCCAGCACCTTAGCAAGGCTTTGTGGTTCAATAGGAAGCTTAGAAGCCGTAAGAATGCGTAAGACCACTCTTTGATTCATCCTGTAACCTAAAAATACAGACTGATTCCTGCAGCGGTTATTTTAGTACCAGACAGCAAACTGCTTCCTTGAGATGAAAAGGCTCAAATCCCGGTACCCTCCTCATAAACAGGATTTTGATATATATGGAGAAGAGTCAGACAATTTAGACTGCATGAAGCACACACAAATGCAGATACAAACATACACAAACATGCCAGCAGGGCAAGATAAGCAGCGCCTCTCTTCACAGAAACTCCTGACTGTCATTCCTTTTGAGGTAAAATAAGTAAATAATAATAATAATTTTTAAAATTAAAAATATAAAAAAATAAAACAGTGAGGCTCTTCCTTTTGTTTCTGCTAGGCTTTTCCTGCACTTGAAAGCTACCAGTCTAAACATGCTCCCCCAGCCTTCCTATACCTGAAGGAATATGAGTTCATAAAAAGACTGCCAAGATTGTGTAGCACCTTAATACAGCACCCAGTGTTTTCCTTGCTTCTTACCCTAGAGGTTGGTTACAGCTTATATAAGAAGAGAAGGGGGAAAAAAGCCCTACAGAAAAAGTGTGTTATTCATTACACACACCCCATATTTTCTGTTAGATAGACTGGAGAAACTCTGATTGTGTGTGTATTGCAAATAGTTTAGGCTTTGAAGCCAACCCTGTCAGTAGAGTTTCATCAAGGAGGGACTCATCTTTGGGGAGTCCTGAAGTCATTTTAGGAACAAGCCTTTGTCATTGCCCTTGCTGCTGCCTTGAATAAATCATTGCCACACTCTCTTTCTTAAATGCAGTAGTCTCCAGAAATATTTGGGAGTACTCCATGCCAGGAAATATACATCACCCTAGTAAACAAATAGCCACTGATTCCAAAAGGACTCTTCTGAAGTAAACATCTCTCAAAGGTTTGACTTCCTACTTATTTCCACCACTGGGATCTTAAGGGCAGTTTTTGCATGCAGGGAAGAGTCATGCATATCTGATACCTGGTGAATTACCATTCAAAAGATGGTTTCAAAGGTCCAGTTACCATTTTGAGGTCTGAAGATAGTGAGAGTTTCCAGATGAAGTCATCTGTTCTCAACACTTTCAATACCCTTTTGTTTGTGCTCCACTGAAAAACAAGTGCAAATGAATAAGCAAACTTGGGGATGTTGAACCTGAAGCAGATTTTGTGGAAAAGTAAGAGGAGCAGGTAAGTTGAATGGGAAGAACAGTGGGATATTCTCCACAATAACACCACTGGAGTGGCCAGAGGGGCTCCAGGGAGGAACTGAAGCTGAAATCTCTATTGACAAGGGATGCTGTTTCAGGTGGGGATAGCTACCACTTTGGTGGCTCTTCATTAAACACAAACTAGTCTCCATACCACTGGAGCAGAGGAGGACCAGTAGTTTGGACAAGCACATAACACTCAGGGACTTTCATACCCCTTAGTCTCCAGTGTTGGGTCAGAAATCTCACAGGCCAGTTTTCATGTGTTTACTCAGCTATATTAGCCTTTCTTTCTGAGAAACACAATCATAAGAGCAACAAAAATTACCTACTTTCATGTCTCAGAAAGAGTTCAATACAAGTTTGTTTTGCTCTTAGGTTAGGGTTGGGCCGATACAAGGGTGTTGTTTCTGATTTTATCCAAGCTGTTTTATTCCTGCTTCACTTTTGTGTGCCTGTTGTCTTTGGAAGAGCATTCCTCACAGTAATAAGGTGGCATCTCCCCAGACTGCCTCCAAGCTACCACTGACATTCATGCTGCAACCCATCCTCCGTCAGAGCATGAGCAATCAATTACAGATAGTCAACAGCTCCTTAGAGCAGTTTTTCCAAGAGTGAGTGAAAAATAAGAAACACTAATAATTATGTCAGGCTACCACAGGCTTCTTACGAGAAAGAAAGCAGGCGAAGAGTGCAGCCCATCAGCTGATAGCTTCTCCCACATGGGCTCACACAGCAGCCGCTTTACGCGTACCCCCACAGCTGGGGCACAGCACTGGTTAGGGGGAAGGAGAGGGAGGGAGACTGTCTTGGCTGGTTCCAAGAATGGATGGCATAAAAAGCAGTTTTTCCAGTTAAATCCTTCCCTGATGTTTGGAAGAGGCACAAACACCCCCGTGCTGACATCCCACCAAAAGCAGCAGCTGCTTCTTACTTCTATCCTGCCTCCCACCCCACACACCTCTGTCAAGGAGACAAGTGTCCCACTTCCTAAGATTGAGTGGTGGAGCGAGAGTGTCAGCTAGCCCTGTCAGCAGTACGAAGGCAGTGAACAACTCCACATATGAGCACATCATTCATGCACGTCACTCAGGATACACATGCAGCAGGGACTGAATTTTGGTGGTACAGGCTCCCTCTACTTTGGCTCTTCTCAGTTTGTAGGTACTTTTCCTTTACAACCTGCAGAGTGCTCATCCCATGTATTTTCCAGCACATGCATGCAGCATTCTCTGTGCCTGCTGCTTCACAGAACTCTTTGAACAGGCTCAATAAAAACACATTTATGCCGATGCTGGCTTCTTTTGTCACAGCAGAAACAGTCCGGCTCCTTCTCACAGACCTCCTGCTGCTCTGCGTGCGTTCGAGCCGGTTCAAATGCCTTTGCTGTGCCTTGCCAGCAAGCACATTCTGCTGCTGCCCTTGCACTCTCTTGCTTTCCTTACCACCCCCAATCCATCTTAGGAAATAATTAGCAAAGAAGAAATAAAGAGTGCACTTCTGAGGCTTCCGACAGCTGTTGGCAGCCGCACTCGTGTACTCCTGGTGCTGCTTGGCTTCCCTAGAGAGCCACGTAAGCCTTCCTTTTTTGGGTGCCCCCCTGCCTCCGCGCACCTGGGCTGAGGTCAGATGAAGAGGAAAGCGCCCGTGCAACACCAGCTTCTTGCAACACATGGCAATGGCAGGAGTGGGGAACACACATTTCCCTCAGGGCAGACGAAACAAGCCTTTGCGGTGCAGCAGTGTCCCACTGCATAATGCCCTGCCATAATGAATAGGTAGGCTGTAGGTATAGCCTATAAATAGACCCTATAAACTGCTATTAAAGCAGCATACATCTGTGGTGTTCCTTGCTTCAGCCAAAAGTGTCACAAATTACTACAGCAACAGCAGAAAAGGAAGTCACAGCCTGATGAGCACTTGTGAGTGAATTTGCAATTTGAGGGATAATGGAGCAACAAGTCTGCAGGCTGCAGAGCTCCCTGGCACCAAGACAAGTACCAAGGGGACATCTCTCCACTTCCCTCACCTCAGGAGAGACTGCCAAAGAGGAAGACACAGCTCCTTTGGTATCTCCTCTCAGGCCTCAACTGCTCTACTGAGAGCCACTAGAAAGGTGTCAGTAAATAACAATGACAGTGATGAAATTTCCTTCCAATGAGTGTCAAGTACCCCACCACTAAAGTTCATCCAGAGAGCAAAGCGATACTTTATTCTTGTACAGGGTCAGACATAAACAAGCAGTGTTAATGGGGCTGGGGAAAGGGCTTTGCAGTCTGTTAGCTACCTGATGAGCATAAAAGACTTTGGCTGTGTGGATGTACTGATAGGGCAAGTTCTTGTGTGCTTCCTCTGAATAACGAGGACAGACAAAAATATGAACTCTAGTAAAAGTCACAAGAGATGCCTGTAGCTGCAGTCCCTCAAGAACAGTATTTCTGGTTATGGGCAACTTAGAAGTAGCCTCTCTGTGGGAACAGCTGTTTGGTAGCATTCTATCTCATCATCTAGTCCCACCTATGGACGTCTGCACCAGGGAGATCAAGATTTTGTGACATCCTGGGTATCTCTGTGCCAGTTCTGCACAGTTTGGAGCATTCCTTCTACCTTGCCACACACATAACATGGCATATGTTCACCAGTTCCTTACTGATGTCATATGATTGCAGTATCCTTATCGGATTAGCAAGCTCAGGCATGCTTGGCTCACATTGTATCTCAATTAATTTTACCCACAAACATTGATGTACTAAGTCCTGAAACAATGCCTGCATAACTCCCCAGGGCATTGTTTTGATTCCACTCTGGAACAAGGTCACTTTCCTCTTGACTGGTAGTTTTTCATTCTTTATCTTTTCCTAACAGTTTTCTCTTAAACAAGATTTTCACTGACAGTAAACAGAATAATCTTCACAAAATGTTTGAAAAATTAATGTCTCCTGCTAACTGTTGTTCAGAAGCTTAAAGTACATATTTTAATTTTTTACTGCTTGTTGGATCAAATAGCCAATTGTGGATTTAATGTATAAAGGCTACCTCCACCAACCAGAGCATCTTGCAAAACAGAGATGCACAGCTAGCAAGCACACAGTCTCCAAAAGAAGTCTGATTGCATTTGCAGCGTGCCAGACTTATTGACCTGAAGTTTTCTGACTACTGCCAGTGCCCAGTCTGGCATCTCTCCTAAGTGCTACATTACTCTACCCTACACACTTCTATGGCCAGATGTCTGCACCAGGTATGGGCAGGTACTTCTCACCAAGGACAACTGGGAGAACTTGTCGAGGAAGGCTTGCTTTCACTGATGCCTAACCTACTTGCCCATACCTCCCACCTGGATGGGAGGACTGCAGATCCTTTCCATGATGCTTTTTCACTCCCTGCCTCATCAGTCCTGCTGGAAAATAACTCAGAGCTATCCCAGGAGCCTGGCATGCCACCTAACCCATCCTGCCTGCTGCTTACAACTCCACTCAGCCCACTCCATCAATAGATCATCCTCCAGTGAATATTATAAACTACTTGTCTGGAGACAGTGATTCTCCAGCCACTTACATCTTTTGAGGCTTTTCTGAGCATCCAGGGGACTGGAGACGGAGCCCCAGGCACTGGTTGTAGGGTGGGGACTGCCAAACAGTTCAGACTTTCTTTCCAACAAGCGACCTGCAAGTGAAATCTGGGAAAAGTAGTATCCAGATCATCATCTGGTATAAATCAACAAAGCCCCACTAAAGACATTAAAGCTCTATTAGTTTACACCATCTGGGAATATGGCCACAGGGGAGGACTTCTTAATGTTGAGTTTTTAGCCTTTATCACAGATATACATGGGAGGAAAGCTAGTGCCCTATCTGCTCTCAGCGAGCATTACCAACCCCTACAGAGATCAATAGGAGCTCCCTGCTCACATCAAGAGCAGAATGATGCCCTAAAATTAGCATGTGTTTGAATCAGTGCATTGTATCTTGTTTGCAGATTAGTAGCACTGAGTAGATATTGAGGGCATAGGAAAGCTAGCCAGTTTAAACAAAGTAAGAATTGACCTAAATTTCTGCTAAGCTGAAACTGATCTTTTTGGATGGGAGAGAGAAGAAAACGTGTCCAGAAATACTCATGTTTGGTTCATTTGATTATTTTGTGTCTTCTCGTACACCTTCTAGCTCCAGAAGACAAGAAATATAGTAAAATTTCACATACTTCGTACTTGGGCTGAACCGGCAGGTGCTGGGCTCCTGTCCTCGGAACAGGCAGCTTCTCTTCTAATTTATAGACCAAACAGATACTGACAAATAGGCTTTGGGTGGTTTAGCTAAATCCTCCAAAGCTGTGCCCATCAACTAGCTCTTATCTTGGGCAACTACTTGGTTAGCCCAGAGTGTTTCATAAAGACAAGTCATATTTACTGTGTAGTGTTTCATATATTCCTGCATGCTCTCTCACAATCATATTCTAAATACCAAAATTGAAAGAAATCTGGAGTAAAAAGGAAAGGAAACGTTTATTCTTTACACTTATGATAGTACTAAATTCCCTTAAGGCCGGGCCCGTCTTTTTCATTTAATGCAGGGAGTACCAAATGTGGGTTGGGTCATGGATATTTTATGAATGCAGTCTTGCCTTGAGCAACTGATTGCTTAATTATTAGGTAAAAGATTGAAGCATGCAAAAATGAGAAAGTAAAAAAAAAAAAAAAAAAAAAATACCATGAGGCTATGATTATATATCAGTTTCAGCCAGCTAGTGGATAAATTACAATTATAACAGTTTATGTCTTCAATA
This sequence comes from Antrostomus carolinensis, assembly GCF_000700745.2. Classification (NCBI taxonomy): domain Eukaryota; kingdom Metazoa; phylum Chordata; class Aves; order Caprimulgiformes; family Caprimulgidae; genus Antrostomus; species Antrostomus carolinensis. Next base: position 53,012 of record NW_010318730.1, on the reverse strand, counting down.
CACAGCCGCTTCCTCTAAGAACACTTTTGTAATATTTTACATCTTCTGTAGCTTACTGAAGGAAAAAAAGTCACACACTCTGCTCTGTAGTTTATCTTTCTCTAAACCAGTGGAGATTTTTTTTTGTCCTTGTATATTGCTGTTTCTGTGGATAATATTTTTCTTGCTGAAAGAAGGTAGAGGGTGTATGCAGAGAACTGTTTCCTCTAGGTCCTAGCGTACTTCCTCCATCTGCATCTAAGCCAGAACAGGGCGGGGGGCACGGGGAAGCAAGATGCTATTTTACAATGCAAAAGTCTAAGCACTCTTTTCTTCTCTCTGCTATTTTGTCACCTAGTTGTACCTTTCTCTTGTTCATCATAGGGATATATATACATTTTTTTTTTTTTTTTATCCAGTGTAGTCTGTGGGTGAATAATTAGAGTTCCAATGAAAAGAAAAACTAATGAGATGGACTGGTTACTGATGTGCAGTGTTTCTGCTAGTGTATTTATCCACTGATTTCACTGTTAATAATACACATATTCATCATGCCACTGCTTCAAGGGACAATGTTCTCATCCAGGTCCTCTGTGCATTTTAAGTAGCTGGAGCTTCCCATGAGACATGGGACTAAAGGACTAAACTTATCTTTGGTGAAAATTATACCGAGAGCAGTGAAACCACTGAGACCTGGGATGAATCTGACCCAGGGAGAGAGACTCTCAAGAGCTCCATTTAATCTCTGTCGCAGCATGGTTTTCCCCAGGAATCTCCATAGCAATCCATCTCTCAAACACAAGTAATAAATAATTTACTCACAGATATAAGGGAGCACTTTGCTTCAATCTGCTAATGATCTTAGCACTGAAAAGGGCTCTACCATGCCTAAACCCTCTTTACATTTCCTGACAGACTCAAAGTGCCATTATGGTAAAATGAGACGACAAGAAATAAAGAGGAGATGGTACAATGAAGCATTTTGAATTATGGAAAAAATACTTATGTCCTTCACCTCTTTATGGCACATTTGTGGTGGTTTTGTACTTATAGTAGTTGTCAGTACACTGCAATTTTCAGGTGGATCTTCAGCTACTTAAATACCCAGGTGAGATTCATCTCATGTCACCTTAGCTGTCCAGTCAACAGAGACCAACACTTCTGTGGGAGTCTCTCTCTTTCTGCATTATGGATGGAGTCTACATGACTTGTGTAGAGGTTTTGACAGCTTAAGCTAAGTGAGATGAATCCCATTCCTACATATCTGTCTGAACTCAGTGCCTTATCAAACGTGGTGTCCCCCTGCCACTTGCCTTGCATATTCCCTTGACCAACACTGAAGGGGAAACCATAGAACCCTGGAGTCTGGCTTCAGCCATCTGCCAGTGCCTCCTTGCAAACACCAGGCCTGGAAACAGGACACATTGTAATAAAACCCATCATACATATGTGTCACAGCACAGAAAACATTTAAATAAAAACCTGAAAAGAAATGTCAAGTCAAGATAAGGTTCAACTCCAGAGGCCCCTTCTTGTCTTGCTTATGTCCTAGTCTGAGCCCTGCTAAATGGGGCAAGTACAGCAGAGATCCTCTGAATTAATGTCTTTGTAGCAGAGAAATGTGCTTGCTAAATCCTTTCCTTGCTTGCATGGGGTCTGTCCTCTGTCTGACCGACCCCCATGTTATGTATCTTTCAGGACTCTAGCTCTAAATGACCTGGATGCTGGCTCTTCCTACCAAATGCTGTTCCAGTTTAGAAGCTTCCAATATAAGGAAGTCTTTCATGATAGCTTTAATATCTCTGGTTAAATTCCTCCTTAATCTGCCCTTTTTATATTGCCCTGAGTAATTCATTTCCATCCCTGGCACTGCACCTTTTAAGAATTGATTTAAAATTAATACATGAATAAAACAGTATAAATAATGTATGGTTGCTGTATTTAATATTAATAGCCCTTAAATGAGGAAAAATTGCATACCTGCAGTTGATTTGCAAAAGGACTGTGGGGCCATACTATTAAATTGCAAGAAGAGATGTTGAGGTTACCCAGTGCTTCCCATCATAAGAGATTTTTTATTTCAGTTGCCTACAGATTTGTCAGACTTCCCGCCTGCAGAGATTTTTTTTGAGAACAGACTTTTGCCTCAGAGTGAATTATTCACTGCTGTGCACATTGTGAAAAACATCTCCCAAATAGCTCAGATGTTTCTGTGAATGAAACAAGGGGGGAAAGTGTGTTGTTTGCTGACGTAAGACAAGCTGAGTGAGCAGAGCTAGTAGCACTGTGCTATGGAGCAAGAATCAGGCAGAGATGTATGCAGCCTGTCTTGTGAAGTGCCTGTGAAAATTCCTCTCCTCCCCCAGAACTGGCCATGTGAATAAGTGTTTGAACCTACCAAGCACAGACTTGCTGGAGCACCTCATCATGCATTTCCTTGCAGAGGTCATGTAGCAGCCTGGTGCTAAGGACCTTGTCTATATTTCTGTGTGTGATAGCAGACCTGAGCTCCTACAGCAAAGGTGGTCCCCCTGATCTAAACTCTGCAGGGAAGAGTGTCAGTCCGAGGAAAACCAGGGTGGTAGATGAGGACACAGGGTGGTGGATGAGGACAGGAGTCAAGGTGGAAAATAAGACCACAGGCTGGTAGTGTAGGGACCAGAAAAGCAAACTAGGAATTGGAGCAAAGCCCCAGTGTGGTAAGGAAACCAGGATTTAGTAAAACGGGGAACTAAGGAGCATGCAATGGAAAAGAAAACACTGGGATGGGCACTGCCATTCATGGAGATGCTGAATCTCCTACCTCTGGGCATCTTTACCCTCCTGCCAGCACCTGTGCCCCATAGCTAGTGCACACTACAGTGCACCCAGAGCTTCTGAAGAGCCGTGACCTTCCTCATTGCCCTGTCAGGAGCCCAAGCAAGCAGAAAGCTGGAGGTGAGGTTTTGTCTCATATGTTTCAAACATACCTCTTCCATATGCTTTCTTAATTTGGAAGAGAAAGCACAGGAAGGCCCTGGCATTAAGGAAACAGCTCCCATCCAGACAAGCCACCCTCTCTCATCCTCACCCCCCACAAGGATCACACACCACTTGCCTTGCTCACTGCTCAATTCTGCTGTCATGCAGGTTGGATGAGCTGGACCAGCTTGCAGGGATGGGGACTAGAGGGAAAAAAAGACTGAGGAGTCCAGCATCCACAGGATATGCCTGGTTTCCAGCAAGCAAGGGGTTAATGCTGGTCCGAGCCCTCACACAGGTGTAGTGAGTCAGGACCTGGACTGATGGCTGTCAAGAAGGGAATACAGGAAACATTCACTCTTTAGGAAGGAAGACAGCCAAGAGAAAGGATTGTTTCACACCCAATGAGCACAAGGCTCATTTATCCATCAGACCAGGGATTTCATCTCACTTTCTAATGAGTCAGTTGAATACTTCTTTTGTTTCATAGGTATCCAGTGTGCTTTCCACCACCCACCACAGACACAGCCCTGTGAAGGACACACCACTGCCCTTACAGTTTTTCCCTCCATGGCTTTTCCCTACCTGCTTGTTCAGTTGTCATGGCCCCCTTGTCAGGGTCACTGAGGAGAGAAGAAGCTTCATCATGTTTTCACAACAGGGAGGTCCCCCAGGCAAGCTTCAGCAGCAATGGCTGGGCTGCTAGGAGCAAAAAGGTTGCTCAAAAGATACTTTATGTGTCTCCCATGATGGTTGTGGGAGTCTGTTCTTAATCTTTCTAGCTGTGTGTGATCATTTATGTGGCTGTGAAAGGAAGGAGCCAGTACTGAGATGAGCATGGTGGAGCCCAGAGCAACCTCCTGCACACTGAGACCCTGCAGAGACTGATTTATGGGTGATTAGTCCTCCTGCACTTTGCCTCATCCGGAACCCTTCTTTGCTGTGGTCCCAGTTGTTTCCATAATCTCCCTAAGATGAAGGGGTGCTTATTCATTCCTTGGGTAACAAAACCAAAAATAATCAATGAGGATTTCCAAACATTTTTAGTGATGTCAGTAAATTCCCAAACTCCCTACATGTGTTTTATGTACTGCTCACTTATGATAGTGGCACAGGTTTAGAGACGAACAGCTTCTGTCATTGAATGGCAACACTTCATCAAGACATTGCTTAGCAACACCACTGTCCTATGACACGACTCAAGTTCAGTGTATTCAGCCAAAGAGGCAGGACTCAGCACCTTCAGATGAAGAAAAGGACAGATGTGACACTGCAGCACCAGGAGATAAATGGCCAGAGACAGCAAGATATGTCTGATTTCTTTTAAAATAACACATAGGGCATAACTAATTGTAGAGTCAGACTCTACAAACAAGCCTGGTTGCGTGCTGCAGACCAATGGAGCAGCCATGGAAATACGGAAATTTTCACCAGAATCTCCCACAAGTCCAGCTTGGACTGAACATTGCCCCAAAACCAGGATTGCAAACCTTGTGGCAAGGCAAGTGACTGCAGAAATGCCAGCACTTGTTGCTAGAGAGACTGTTGGTTTTGCAGAGGAACGCTGGGGGTAGGAAGGGAGAAATAGCCAGACTCTGCAACTCTATCTGGATCCCAAAGAGAGACGCTGGAGGAGGCAAGATGGATGGGCAGCTATTTAAGGAATGGAGGAGCTTATGGCCACAACTGCTGCATCCAGAAGGCTGACTTACAGGCCAAGAGACAGTCTGACGGGCCACGGACAGAGGGGATCTGTTTCGAACCAAGATGAGGGGTGTGTGGGGCAAGGCCATGTATGGGGCCAGAAATACACCCAAGGAGAGCAATCCTGCACTAGCAGGAAAAAGGCCCCATCCGTGTCTCAGTAGTGCTCTCCCTAACCTTAAGGCCAACCAGCTTGAATTAAAAAATACACCAAGCTCTAGTTTGTCACGAACATGTAACTTGAGTTGCTGCCTCATGATGGGGTCTGAATTTAAAGGGGCAACTTCTGTTTATGCTTACTCCAGGTCAGCCTGGTTAAAACACTGGCATTTCGCCAGAGCAGCAGAAAGCAGAAATGGGTCCAAAACCTGAGGCGCAGGTTTGCTCTGCAGAGCAGAGCACGTTCATCTCCAAACAGATGGCACCTTAGCACCTTCTGCTCCCCTGGGATTTGCAGGTAGCTTCCCCCAGAGCCCAGCTGCCCCAAGGCAAAGACTCTCACAGCTGTTGTGGGGTTTGGATTTGAACCTGTTTGGCAATTGAAAGTGCCAACAGCAAAATACGAGGCTGGGGCAAGTCAGGCAGAATAACTGAGAGAGGATCAGTGGTCACCAGCAGGATGGGCCAACCTGGAGCAAGACCACATGTGACATGGACCAGGGAAACGTGAGTTCCTGGGGGAGTCCCCATGGATCCGAAAGTGCAGTCTCCAAGGGGTGGCAACTGCCAGCCAGACCAGTGTTAATCACAAAAAACATTAACCATGAACCCGTTACTTGCAGATGAATATGGCAAAGCCAGTTTGGGAACAGGCCAAAAAAATTATGCATAAAACTGAGAAATGGACAATGGGATCTGCCTGGGCTTTTCCAGAAAACTCCATTTTTCCTGGCCAGAGGTAAGGAAAGAGGCTGGCTGGGGAGGGAGGAAGCAGTAAGAGTCACGCTCTGATCCAGGCTCCCACGGGTGATGGTGCAGTCTTGGGGGGCAGGGCAAAGACAAGGCCTCACTGGAAATTTAGAGAGCAGAGCAGTTTTGATTGCACCCCTGCCCCATCCCTGTGCATCAGGAGAGCATCTGAGCCACCAATCCCTAGTGCAAATGGAGTACCTGGCGGCTTTGAGCCCACTGGCTCCCAATTTCCCTTTGGGTGTCCTTACTGCTGACCTACAAAGCACACGAGTTTTGTTGCCTCCATTCAGCGAACCAAGCTTGCTTTCCCTCCAGATTTCCTTTGTTTTTATCTAAAGGGCCGGAATCAAAACAAATGGTTTCTGCAGCCTCAAAACAAGACATAGTCTATATTTAGACATGTCAGAAATTCTGAATAGTAGAGGCAAAGCACTGTTGTTTCTATTTCTCAGCATTGCCAACAAACCGAAGTATCTGTTATTTGCTCTTATCTATCCTTACTGTCACTTGGGAAGCTCAGGTTAATACAGCAGTGATAAAAGGTAACCAGACAGTCTGTTCAAGTTAGTGTATCCAGGTTAGAGGTGAGCTTAAATCTACAGGATAAAAGATAAATCTACTGAATAAAATCGTCTTTTTGGTCAGAACTAATGTAATAGGGCAGAACAAGGTAATCTGAAAAGACCCATCTCAGCCCATGCCCACATCATCTGAGTCCAAACCCCAGCAAGGTGAGCTCCCCACCAGCCAGGTGAGAGAATAGACTAGAGGAAAATATACATTTGCACAGAGCGACAGTCATCCATCACTCTGCAAGCCTGATTCCCCAGGGCAGGAAGGACAGAGCCAACCCCTGAGTGATGAGTGCCCAGGGGCCGCTGCGGGGCTGTGGCTTGTGCAGGAGGGGAGTGGTGAGCTGTGCAGGCAGCCAGAGGGGCTGAGACCCTTCGCACACCCCTCCCATGGCACAGTCCTCCCCAGGCAGCTGTGGTTTTGGGGCCCAAGGCCAAATATGGAGCGGAGACCAAACGTGGAGAGCATGACTGTTTAAATGCCTGAAGCCTGAATCGCTGCCGCTCCAGCTGCTAGGCTTTCTTGGAAGTTACGTGTTGCTCACTCACTTCCCGGGTGAGCGGCATGCCGACATCCAGGGTGCTCGTGGCAGCTCTGAGAAACAAAAGAGAAACAATTTGCAAGTTGCTGAGATGCAAAACCTTTGTTGCAGTTTGGCAACAAAAAATGTGTAGGAATTTCTCACTACTTACTGCAAAGTGATGGACAAGGCATCTCGGGAGCAAGGTATATTGGGAACACCCTAACCTGTGAAGGAAAAGGGGAGCACAGAAGCCAGGTTTTTACCAGAGAAGGGAAATGCTGAAAGCCACAGAGAGCAAGACTGTTGAAACATAGGTCCATGAGGAAGGATGTCGATAGTGAGGATCACAATGCAGTCACAGCATCCAGTGAGGATGAAGCAGATATGGGTCAAGAGCAGTCAGATCTGATGGCATTGAACGAAATGTGGAAATACAAGACGCCCTGTAGTCTTTCCAAATGGGGGAGTCTTAAGTGCCTATGAGAGGATATGACTGATCACATCAGTGATGACAGCTAAAATCAGACAAAAGACTGCTGTAGGGAACTCCATGCTAGAGCAGTACCAGAGCAGTTGAGGTTATGAGATCGAGGACTGTCTTCATCTGCACTTCCCATCTCATCATCTGCCTGAGATCCCCCTGAGATTCAACCTTAACATTCAGCAAGTGACCTGGATCAGTTGAAGAGCTGCTGTGCCATAGCTGAAAACTATGCTCAGTACCCAGAATATGATTGTCTGGGAGCCATGCCCTGCTTCAAGTGCAAATCTCAAAGCACGCACACAGCTGTGGCGACCTTCCTGGCCAGCTAGGTTGCTGCCCCATGGAGGTTTTCTTCCTTTTCTTCATGTATTATGGGGGAAAAGAGGTTCCTTTCATAGCCCTCTGTGCTCCTTTCCCCAAACAGCTGTCAGTGCCTCAAGTTTTATCCAGCTGTTTTACAGTAAGAAACACCTTTCCAAGCCTACCCTCACTTCATGTGTGCAGAGCCAGCTGTTACTGCCAGAGCAAAACAAGCAATTTCTTTCCCCTGCCCCGTGGGCTGTGCATGCTGGGTCTGGTCCTTCCAGCCTTTGCTAGCCCCACAAGAAAAAGGATTGAATGCAAGGACCTGAGCTTTCACACTCAGGCCCAGAAGCTGTCCTATTCCAGAGCTGCTGAAGCCTCTGCCTCGATGTTCGTGGCTAACAAGCATGTCCCATTGAGTCCCTTCCCCTGAAGCCTTGTGGATATGGTCTTGCCTTTGACATGACCTAGTCGTGCCTCTTGCCTGACTCTTGTGTTGTTTCAAAGGCAGAATCTGAGGATTTTCTGGCACTTTACGGTATTCATCATCCTCTAAAGCTCAATCATTTTGCCACAGGGCTTCAGAGCAGCCTGAGCATGATGCATCAGTTCGGTTGCCTCAAGGCAGCAGATGCAATCTCTCTCCAGCACATTCAGGTCTTGTTTGTGGTCAAACCTCTGCTCGTGCTGCTTGCAGATGAATGGCAAGCACCCACACGACTCTGCCTAACCCAACCATACACGCCCTGCCAGCTGAGCATGAAAGGGGTTTTGGAGCAGAAAGGCATTGAGCAGCAGCCGTCACGTTTCTTACTTACTGCCCAGCAAATTCTCCAGCTCTGCAGCCAACCTCAATGGCCATGGGCAGGGTCAGGCAGATGCTGCCTGCAGAAAACAAATCCCACTTCCCCAGTCACAGCCATTGTCACCCAGAGGAGGTGCTGAAATTCACCTGGACTTACAGGGCTGCCAACACCAGGATGCAGCCTTGCTGGTGGCTCCCTCCATGCCAGGGTTGGGCTGGCAGAGCTGCTGCCACAAGCTCTCCATCCTCACCAGGAAGCAGCCTCGCACCCAGTGACTGATACCTTCCGCCCCAGAAGGCCATTCTGGCTGTTTCTGAACGGGTGCCCTGAGCAGCATGAGGCAAAATCGTGGCAGCGATGGAGGCCCAACGGCCCAATGTTATTGACTCCAGCCAGCGAGCGGGCAGTGTAATCTGTCTGCTTTTGTTCCGTTCACTTGGTGGTGTGCTCTCATTAGCCCCCCACCGACAGTCAACCTGTCAGCAGGTCTGCACTCCAACTGCCTGACCTCTGACTTCAACTCATTCTTCCACAAATTAATTTCCCAAATTGACAAATTAAAGTGCACAGTATGCTCAAGGTCACTAAATCACACTGGGTTCTGGTAAATGTCAACTAACATTGGTGGGGGGGTCGGGGGAAGAAAGAAGAGAAGGTAAAAGGAAAGAAAAGAAAAAAAAACACATTTGTTTGAAAGAACTGGATAAAAAAACTCAGAACTGTAGTTTCTGATTTGCAGAGGATAGTGTTGTGTGAGAGCAATTAAAATGGAGGCTGACAGCTTCCCCAGCACACAAAAAGGGCTGAAATATGGCTGGCCAAAACCCTGTGCCCTGGCAGAAGGTCAGTGCAGCTGCCCAAAATGGTCTCGGCTGGCCTGGGAAAGTGGTGCTCCCATGAAACCCAGCCTGGGTCTCATCTCACTTATGCTGCCACCACATCAATATGTCACAATTAAATTTTTCCTGATTCCCATCAGTTGAATAGGAATCCCAGCAAGGGGTTGGACATTGACGACGTGCAAGCCAGTGCACATGGGTTCCTGGGGAGAGGGTGGGAGGGCAGACTAGCACCAGGAAGCCCCAGGGAGTGAAGGGCATCTACCATTGCACCAAGCCCCATCAAGGCTCAGGTGCTAGCCAGCAACAGGCGGCTGGGAGGGACCTGTGGGGACATCAGCCCCAGGCTCCTGCTGCCACCATCACCACGTTGTACAATCCCTCCCACAGACCAAGTGAATGCTATTCTGTCATACTCCCCGCCCAAAAGTGACCAGTAACCCTCCAAGCCTCAGTGTAGCCACGGTTGATTTATATTTGTTCATGTGCCAGCACTGCCTTGATCTGAATTCATACTTTCCTTGCCTTTGTGTTTACCCACTGCTGTATTTAAAGAAAGCCACCTTGTCCCCTCTCAGCTACCACTCACTGGTCAATGGAAGCTGAAGCTGGTACAATGGGGTCCCCACTCCCCTGATGGTCCCAGTAGCCGGCACTGCACCTGTGCTGGGAGGACTTCACCTTTCCCAGCCACAGCAGACAGCAGTGCTCCAGGGGAGATCTTACCCCTCTCCGGTCACTTTGATACTTCCTTGGTTCTTGGGAAGGCTATGACTCATATACCCTACATTCGTATCTGTCTTTTTCATGGTGGCATAGTATCTCTGCTTCTTAGTTACCCCCGATAAACTAATATGCCCAGGTCTTTCTCTTCTACGCTTGTTTTGAGCTGATAAGCCTCCAGTTTATAGTGGAAATTCATGTTATTAGTCCCTAAGTGCATGACCTCGCGCTCTGTAATATTGAATTTCATCCCATTTCTATTAGTCCGGTCCTCAAGGTCAGTCAGTGCTTCCTGTATCATACCCTGATCTTCTCACATAATAACTATGCTCCCAAGCTTACAGTCATCTGCAAATTTCATCCATGCACTCCTACCTTTCATGATGAGTCTATTACTGAAAATATTAAGCAGAATCAGTCCTATGATTACTCCTTCAGCAACTGTACAAGTAGTTCTGCACAAGTCCAACTGCACAAGATCTAGCTTGATCACTCCCACTCCAGCACCACCCGTATTCATCCCTTTCTTAGCCAAGTCTCTGCATACTTACTGTTCTTCTATCTAACCCCATCACACTCCACTGAACAAATAATTCCCCATGTGGCATCATATCGAATGCTTTGCTGATAGCCAGATAGATCAGCTGTGTTTCCTTTACCAGGAAAACCAATTGGCCTTCTTTGATAAGATATCAGGTTCTTCTGGCACAATTCACCTTTGATAAAACCAAGCAGAGTACAATCTCGCTTTCTATTTGTGTCTTTTATTCTTTCCTGTAAAGTTCCCAAAGATGTTTTGCCTTGCACAGAATGCTGATGAAAGTACACTGGCTGTGCAGACAAAAGCAATGAGCGTTGTCCCATTAGCTGTGTTTTCACCTAGGAGGACAACAGAAACAAAGCACTGCCATTGCAGTGATCCCTCCTCTGCCCTTCCTTCAAAAGCCCTTGTACAATGTGGAAGCAGCATCATTTGGCACAACCTCTGACCAAGTCCAGGTGTGATACTTGGTGTAGAAGTTAACTACACTGCCAAAAACTGTTGTTCATTACAAACAATAAAGAGCAAACTAAGACCAGACGCTCCAGCTTCATTCTCCTTGTGCATAGCACTTTGTG
>NW_010318730.1:30490-42054 GCF_000700745.2 Antrostomus carolinensis | reverse complement strand
GAAATATGTAGGACTGTTCATAGAGTAAATTATTACTCTATAAACTGGGTTCAGTGGCTGCCATATGGAACAATTTCATTGCTTGTCTGAGTTGTTTCCATTATCAGTATGGGCAGTTGCCTCTTAACAGACACACAGTCAGTGCCATCGTGTATCATTCAGGAAGTCACTGAAAAGTGGGAGAACTGAGATTTTACTCTTCCTGCATCAAGACAAAACTTCCAGGCTGCATTTGCTTGCATCCATGTTGTGTGTCTGCAAGGTATGGAACAATTTCATTGCTTGTCTGAGTTGTTTCCATTATCAGTATGGGCAGTTGCCTCTTAACAGACACACAGTCAGTGCCATCGTGTATCATTCAGGAAGTCACTGAAAAGTGGGAGAACTGAGATTTTACTCTTCCTGCATCAAGACAAAACTTCCAGGCTGCATTTGCTTGCATCCATGTTGTGTGTCTGCAAGGCTTGGTTTTGCACAGCCTGCTGTACAGGGAAATAAGAGGTATGGGATGGGGCTTAGGGCACTGATGTGGTAGGCAGGATATGAAATGTTTAGATCATCAATTTGTGTGTAACTCTGGTGGGCAGAGGTTATTCCATGGCTGTATCATGATTCTGCGAAGGGTATCGCTGTATTATTCATCTCCCTGTGAGCAGAGGGCAAGGAGAGACGGCAGCTCTCATCCCCTCCCACCTCCTCCTTCCCTGGGTCAGGACTGACAGCACAAGGGAGAAGTCTGGTCTTCTTCCTCCAAAGCAAGGCAATGCCTGTTGAAGGAAATCATGGCAATATGTTCCCATAAGTCTTAGAGGGCAGCATCATGGCTTTGAGCAGAAATTCTTCTGGGTCCCCCTTCCAGTGAAATCCCTCCCCTGGCTTGCTGGGCAGCAGGCGCTTATTGCTGCTCTGCCACAGCCACTGATGCAGCTCAGGAGGGAGGGAGATGGGCTCTGTCCCTCAATGCCCATCATTGCTGCAGTGAATAACTAATCAAGCAAATAGTCCTGTATATTTTTATGTGTTTGGATAAAGGGTGGTGTCATCCCATTAGATGTCTAAGGGGAATTCTTATGCGCCCTGACTCCCTTGCATTGGCACGTAATCTGGGTTAAAGACCAGCCAAGAGTAAACTCCTAGTCATAACTCATCTGAGCATGGTCAGGCAGGTATGAATCTGTGTATGTCACACAGAAACTGCTTACTTTCTTCTTCCCTGCTCCCAGATGGTAAAATGCAGCATAAAAGCAAATCCCCATCTGAAGAATTTTGTTGGTTTTGTGGGGGTTTCCTACTATGATTTATCCTCTTCCCTGTAACAATGACATTGCACCTCTCCAGCTAGCAGTTCAGCTTGTAACATAGCCTCTTCTGAGTAAAAAATGATCATGTCACCCAGAAGTCTTAATGTTACTTTTAAGACCACTAATTGATTCTGCTGCTCTGATATCCTCTTGCAAGGCATTCCAGAGCCTAGGAACATTAACAGGCAAATGCTCTGGCACCAGCTGTCTCAAGCCTAAATCTAGTCTCCACCAAAAGGCTGGCATTAGATGTCTTCTCATTTTACATGTTTGCATTTTTACAACAACATTCCACAGTTTTGAGGCTACTGTAGGTTGGCTGAAGAGCCAGTCTGGTGACCTACAAGCTGAGTCTTACCCCAGGAGAAGAAAAGCAATGACTACAATAGAAAATAAAAGTGTAAGTTGTTCTTTTTTTTAGCTCTGAAGTGTGTACATCCATGGGTGCATGTCCCAGGACATGGACATGAACTACTGCGACTATGTCATTTATTCTCCTGGGCCCACGGACCTGTCTAACCTAAGTAAAGGAGAGTATTTTGCATGCATATTGGTTGAAACACATGAAAATCATCCCCTCTCCTTTTAATACTGCATGCTGCTGCACTTTTCTTGCTGTTTCTTGTGACAACGATGTCTTCGTGCGTGCTGCTCTTCCACAAACCACACTGGGCAAACAGATAAGGCAAATACAAAGGGGCACAAAGTCTGTTACAGCAACCACCAAGCCAACACATCTAGAAGTCCCTGGGTGCTAACCAGAATCACCTCTCCCATCTCATAACACTTATCGATTTTAATTTAAAAAACATCGAGCCTCGCTCCTTTGTCCCTGTGTCCCTTTTTACAAGAAACGTGAAACAAAAAACACAGACCACAGAGAATGTAGCAAAATTCAAGCAAGCAAGTTTAAACCTCTAGCTTGGAGCTGGCAGGGAGACATTCTAGATTTACCCTGGTGCACGTGAGATCAGCATTTCAACCTATTTCTTTCACAGCAGTCTGCTAGTTGTGATCAGAGTCCACACATGGGATTTGCTCCTTTCAATGTTGTAAAATAAAGCATGGCAAAGCAAGTACAAAAGTCAGACACAGACACAGGAAAGAAAGGCAAGATCATTTATTATAACCAAAACTTTGCACTTCATGTCACCAAGTGGACTTGTCAGTCTCACATACATAGCCAAGGAAATCAACCCTAGACCCTAGAAATTATGCTACGTATCATATGACCTGCTGGCATATTAATACCCTTTCCTTTTTAAGTCTTTGCTCTCTCTTTGGAGCCTGCCCTCTCAGTGGGGATCAGACTGACACATTATAGGCTCAGTTTTCTTTCTGAGCTGACAACTTGTCCAGGAAGAGTTGGCTAGGATATCAGTCTTTGGAGGATACACAGAAAATTCCAATGTGGAATTTGCATATCACCACTTTACTGGAAGGTATCGTAAGAAGAAATAAATACTTCTCTCTTCTAGGGCGATACCTTCAGCTTTTAGCCAGTGTTCCACACTTGAAATTATTAAAAAAAAAAAAAAAAAAATTGCACCAAATTTCCCTGGGGGGCAATTTTCTCGATAATGCTGAGCTGAGAAAAAGTCACTGCGGAGACAGCCACTCTGGGCATCGCCCTTTTCCCTTCTCCCCACATCTATTTATGGAAATATTTGGAAATTGCAATATAGTCCTTATTTTAGGTGACTCCAGTTGTTACCCTTGGAAACCTTCCTGAAAAGCTGCCTTTAAAAAAAGTCCTCTGTATACAAGGCAGTCTACAAAGATAAAATAGGAAACAGAAAACCTGAGAAATTTATTAGTTGCTTCCACCATCTTCCCAACAGACAGACTCTGATCACAGGAAAACCACACCTGAAATCAGTATTGGCTGGCCTCATTACTGAAAATGCTAAGTTGTTTTGTTTTTTGGTTTTTTTTTGAAACAGAGCAGATAATTGTATAATTATGGCAATAAAATGTTACCTCATAGTTATACCAGACTTATCATCCTGTGAGTATTTTTACTGTGCAACAGAGGCTTCATTTACCAAATCACATTTTAAGTATACACTGCATGGATAAAGAATTAAATAAATTCAGAGGAAGAGCTACACCTGGACACCAGAAGCCATATAGTCATAATAGTGAACTTCTCAAGGTAGCCCTCACCTAGGAGCCCAGATTGACTGGTGTCTAGAAAACATGTGTCCCTTTTCTCCACAGCTGGGTCCTCTAACTCAGCAATGAGAGTCAAGTCCATATACAGGCCAGCTACTACTGATGCCTAATTTAGAAACAACCTTTTGGGTGATGCCTGTGGTCAAGAGAGGAATACAAGATAAGCAAAAATCTTAACTCCCAGGGCTGCCCACCCTCAGCCGAGAGCATTGGTCCCGAGACCTCAGCAAGTCTAGAGCAGGCAGCCCAGTAATGCATGGAGATGGGAAAGCACCACCAGCAGCTGTGGAGGGAACATGCTCAAACACAGAAACTTTGATACCTCTTTTTGAGCAGTGTCCACTGCAGCTGATGCAAAAAAAGAACAAGGTTATGATTCTGTCAACTTCCACAAATCCCTGCCATGTACTACACTAGAAAGACAAACTGCTCTTTCCTGATGAGGAATAGATGTGAAAACACGGGTTATTTATGCCTTCTAAACCACCACCATGTTCCCCCATAAAGCCTGTCACAATACAGCCCTCCGTGACCTAGCCAAATTTACAAAGAGCAGGCCATAAATGTTTTTAAAAGTGAAGAATTTAGGAAACTACCTACATCCTGTGTTTATCCTATGATCTACTTGTACATGTTTTGGAGTTCCTTTCACTGGAAACTCACAGGAAAGATACTACCTCACAGAGACTTGCCACCAGGACATCAAGCTCTTTATGCTTAGCTAAAAGTTATATCAACAGGACAGATGAAGGATCAGAAATGTATGAACTCTTTTCTCCCAACTTTTGTTGAGCAAATTCATTTCTCCTAAAGGTTACTTACAGAAGAGGTTCTGGGTGACTGTTTCCAGAGGCCTCAATATTTTCTTGGGAGACCAATGCCCACACGATCACAAAAGTCCCAGGCTGCTTAAAAGACCAGAGTGACCTACACCAGGGAGGGACCGCTGTGTGTCCAAGAAGAGTTTATTGTGTTTTGCTCCTTAAAAAGAAGGTAGCTCTTCAAAAATGCCATGTGCTCAAAGTTAAATCCTTTCTTCTGTATCCTTCTATCCATAAAGCAGAAAGTAAGCAGTCTGTGGCTCTTAAAATCAGCTTTAAATGCAGACCTAATCCTGCAATGCTGGGACCATCAAGAGGTTTTCAGTCCTGCAGCTCTGATTCCAGCTGTCCCAACAGCTTTGTCCATGCTGGTGTTGATAAGATTTTGCTGCAGTCCTTTTGCATCACATTCATACTGGCCAGCTCACTGAGGGCCTGACTTGTGTCAGGCAAAAGCACTTTAAAACCTCATTCAAAACCTCTACATCTAACACGGTACACTGCTACCGCAGGGATAAGAGCAGAGTTAGGTGGACGAGGACACAGCTACAAGCTGATGACAGAATCTCTCCTCTTGTTCACTGAATACAAGAAAAGTCCATGTCTCCTCAGCAAGCACTAGTTAACTTCACCTGTGAGAAGACTTCTTTTCTCAAAAACTAAACAAAAATGAACCTAAAGTTGACTAACTGACTGGTAATTAACGTACCTTTCTTGCAGTTCCTTTTCCATTATTATTTGTGACAGAAAGATGCCATGCAGAGAGGCAGATTTAATTAAGGGAAATAAAATGTGGGAAGTCCCATATCCATGACATTGCTGTTGTTCTCCAAGGACCCTTTTCAGAGGTTCTCCTAATGTTATGAAGTTGCATCCTTGAGGTTTGGTGATGGGTATGTTAGGAGCACAACTTTTCTCTGAGAAAACTTCCTCCCTCTGACTTGTGTTGGAGTTGACCAAAGAGTCCACAGGGGCCAAGACATCAAGGGGAAATCATCCCATATTGCTCTGTCTGAAGGCAATCCAAGAGCAGGATAAGGTCAAGTCTCTCAGGAGAACCACTACTGAAGAAAGAGCCCACAGAAGCTCTGAGGAGCAAACCCTCTATCTTGCTTTTTTTTTTACCAAGAAGCATGAGAAATGCTGCAGTTTCTTAGGTCCTTTTCATTCTTTAGGGGTTGCTCTATCGCACCAACACTGAGGAAACTCAAAGCAGCCTGGTGTGCCCCACATCAGAAACACAGTGCATGAGCTGCTGATGTGCGTGCACTGGACCCTTCCTACACAAGACAGGTGAGAGCTCCTAGGTGTGCATGCTTGTCAGCCCTACTGTCCAGCAAATATGATGCAAGTGGGACAACACACACCTGCTGCACAAGTTCAGTAGTGATGCCATGTTAACGGGCAAAGGCAGTCCAGCATTGATTTCCTGAAAGCCCAGCAAGGGACCACCTTAAACTGCAGGCTATCAGACTGCTGCCAGCATACAGTACTCCACCTCCAAAACTAATAGGTGGAGCCAGCCTGCACTTTGTGGGTTTGTTCTTTCTAGAGGGCATAATCTGCTCTGTGGTGTTTTCCCTATACAGTAAGCTTGGACCATATTCGAGGAGAAGCTGGGATTTCAGTCAGGAAATCTCTGAACAGTAACTAAGTACTTTCAGCATCAGCTCTGACTGGCTCTGTAGTTTCATCTACAGATGAATCTTCCCCAAGAATAAACGTCCTGGGTGGGGCATGGATGGTTCTCCCTCCTTGCCCCCACCCCCAGTGCTTTGAATACTGCAGTGTTTTGATTTTTAAAACATATGTCTAACAAATGTAGCAGTGATAATGAGGAACATGTCAATCTGCCATGTTTCCTGTTCAAATTTCCGTTTTTATTTGTAAAGTTCAAGTACATCTTGATCCCCACGAGACAAATGTAAGCAAGTACAACAGAAGTCAGGAAAGGAGAACAGGTGAGAGCTTGGAGATGCAATGAAAACCAGAACCACTGCACAACACAGCCAGGCTCTGCTGCAATGTAAGGCTGGCTCAGCAGCCCCATCTCACCTTGATGGACCGGTTAGCTCAAAGGACCTGACCCCCAGTTTTGGCAGGACCTGTGCACTGCCACAACGGGCCCCATTGCATTCAGTGTCTGATAGATTTGCTTTCTTCTACCAGAGACAGTGAAAGTTTCTGCAGCCGAACTCTCCACTTCCTTGTCCTTCCCCAATTGCATCTAACAACTATTTAAAACTTATTCAAGCACCAAAGACCACATAAACTAGCACTTCTAGTGCCTGAACTGCCTTGTGCTATGTCTTCCGCCACCCAGAGCCCTGCCCGTCTCAGTGGATGGTGCTGAAATCACACAAACACAACAAGGCACCACCACAAAATACACAAACACATGCATCAACCTTCCACACAGGTGAGGAGATGTTTCAGGAGAGAGATGATAGAGAGACAATTCATGCTTTTTCAAACACAGAATGCAAGCAGCATCCTCCTCTATCACCTGCCACACAGCTAAAATTTTACCAGCATGAAAATGCTATTCCAGTCTCTTAGCACACACTCTTCAGCCTTTTTAGTACAAAAAGAGCACTTTGACTCATTCTTTCAATCACAAGCCAGTTCCTAGAGTCTGTGAGTCGATTCAGATCAGTCCATCCTGACAGATTCTTGTATGATTTTTATTCTAAGAACATCTTTACTAGCTTTAAGATTAGAAATTAGAAGAAATACAAAAATCTTAGGGGGAAAGGGAAGGGAAGAGAGAGAAGATTGTTATCTAGGGTTATAAGATAATGTTTCATAAAAATGGCAGACAGAGCTACAGAAAAGTTGATCGGTCTTGCCAAAAGCTCTACTGAAAGAAAACAGTCCAGATATCATGGAAGTAAGAGCAAGGAGATAAAATATGAAAGTGCTATGAAGAGATGACTTTTGAGATGAAATCTTATCCTGCTTGCCACAATCATGAGGAGTTAAATTAGGCAACCAAATTCTGGCTATCACCAACAGGCTGGTATAGATAAGCGCAGTTCACTTTAACTACTGTTCATCTATTCATGACAAGCTTTGAGACCAGCCAACCTACTCTGATAAGCAGGATGACCTACTAACACATGTTCCTCCTAACTCTTGTCACAGACATGCATTTCATTGGGCAGGAAGGAAGGTCCCCTTGATCACGGTGCCGGCCAGCATCTAGAGTTACCTCTTCCTCCAAAGGAGGCTCAGCCATTATTGGTAGTTTCGGCAATCCTCTCACTTGCATGCAATCAGAGAGGGTTTCCATTGACTCACTGTCCTCAGCCATTCTTCACTGCAGCTAGTGAACAAGTCTAATAAAGCCAAATAACAATCTAACAAATGGGTTAAACGCATTTGTCTTCTACCCCAGCTTCACCAGTGTTATGATTTTTCTGCACCTCTTAAAATCAGGCCACTAGATTAAGTCTAACACATAAGTGTCCAGTGCTATTTTGGGTGTCTTTGGTGTCCAGAACATCTAGGGGAGAGCTGCACCCTTCAGGAGTGGGAGCTGGGTGCCAGGATGGTGTGGACAAGTGCACTGTGTGCCTCTGTGTAGGTACCACGTTGCTTCCTCCCTCTGGGCTGAGCTAGAAGCCTCTAAGTAACCACACTTGCTTCTCCTAGTCTGAAAACATTGATGTTGTCTTTAAAAAAAATGTGTGCACTTCAGAATAATCTTGTCTTATAGAACTTGACAAGCCATGATTAAGCACTTTCTCAGCTGTATCATTGTTGTGAAACAGTAAATGTCAAGAGAGCAACTCCCAAGACAAAACTGCAGAATCTGGCAATGGAACACCCAAAATCCACATCCACTGAATACACCAGTCCATTGTTATTAACAAACTTTCCTCTGGCAAATCTTTAAAATTCACAGCACTCATAATGATGTTGATTACTAATTAGTAATGCACCAGGAATCAGGTATTGATTGGTGCCTAATAACTTTTCAACAGATACTTCTGCTGGGCAAAAGGGAAGCATCACTTAAAAAGCTGGAAACTGTGACATTTGGACTGGCAGGGGACAGTCTGGCTGCCTCTTGCCTAAGGTTGAGCAGATGGATCAAGTGTCACACCCAAGGTGACCCTACAAACCCATGGCTCAGGAGGGATTACAGCATGGAGAGATCCTTTGTAACACCCGCTCTTGCCCTCTGAACTCTAGACCCCATGGCTCCTCATCAAAATATGACCTGCTTAGATAAAAATACTCAGTATTGTTTCACTTTGGAGCAACTGGTATGCAAAATAACTACAGCCTGGTCTTATTTTGTTTTCAGTGAGCAGCACAGGTTTTCTGCCCTGCCTTACTTTCAACATGATGCTGCTGGCAAAATTACATAGCTAAATTGCTAGCAAGGATCACTGGAAATTAGAATGTTCCCAATCAGCATATATTGACATAAACACACCTCACCATATCAATCAGATCAATCAGTCCTTTTAGTTGCATCCAGAAAAAATCACCATCTGCCTGAGAGCACAGGAGGAGGCAGGGAGAGGGCTGGACTCACTGGGGTTAGTATCTTTACGAAAGTGTTGGCCATGCATCACAACCTCTGTGAGGTGAACAAATGAAGTGTTGTGAGCAAGCAGCTCAAGGGTTCAGACACACAATCTGTGTACAGCTCTTAAGGAGTTACTATATGTCAGCCAAACCTCTGTAACTGTCCGTGTCCGTATTTGTAATCTGTTTCAGTTTAAGCTTTTATCAAGTTATGCCAAATGGCATTACCTCACATCTAGGGCAGACCAAGAGCGTACACGGCAAACACCTACCAAGGTTGCCATAGCTCAGCTGACACATGGTGATTTGCTGTGCCGCTGCTACTTGCTCATATGCAAGAGCACTGCATATAGGAGACTCCCACAACCAGGTGAAAATGAAGAGTGGTGGGTGAAAACTACCTTGATCCTTTAACATTTTCTTTATTAAATTCAGAGGGCTCAGGAAGTTTCTTGAGCAAAGTAGAGATCTTTGAGGTGGGAAATCAAATCTCAGGTTGAGTCTAGTGGAAGCTGTCCCTGCTCATGGCAGGGGGGTTGGAACTAGATGATCTTTAAGGTCCCTTCCAACCCAGACCATTCTATGAGTCTATGATTCCATGAAACACATTTTCAGCATTAAGTCTTTCACTGCAATTTTCGCTGCCTGGAACTAAAGAACTGAGTAGTGAGGTATTCCCTACCTCAAAGCAAAGCACTCTTTGCAGGGTCTTTACTGGTGTAATAGGTGACCCTTACAATGAAATCACAAACCTAAAGCCATTGAACTTTGGGACTCCACAGGAACTGAGTCCTCAAGAGGCACTCATGGCTGATTACAAAAAACAGCTGATGTCATGATGTTTCTGAATTTCTCAAGATCTTAAAAATGCTCAGCTGTCATTAAGGCTGTAGTACAGTCTATGCATCATTTGTGACTTCCTGCAAGTGAGGAGTATTCATTGCAATTCAAAGCTCAAAGAAAGCCCATCACTCTGCCAAGAGGAGTTCAATAGAAACATGCTGCTGTCTGAGGACAAGGAAGCTCAAGAGGTCATTTAAGCTGGAAGGAGGTCATTCCACATTTCCAACACAAAATGCCTAGGAGACTCAGACATGGAAGCCTCTTTTGGTTTCATCTCCCACCGGGGCTTACTGCAATCACAGCTCCACAGCACAATTTTAAGTGTTCACTTTTTCTTCTGTGCCTTGATATCCTTTCTCTAAAAAGAAAAGCAGTAACTCTAGAATTCCTCACTGGAAGTGTTCAAAGGTTTGCTTCACCAAATCTTAGCAGCCCCAGGCCTTCAGATGGAAGGTGAAAAGAAATGCAAAGGAGGGTCACTATTAACATGCATAGTCCCTGGCTTGGGAGTATCTTTTGCTACAGAAAACAATCTTTGCACTTTCCAGCTGTTGTTACTTGAATTTGTGATGTAGTATGGAGCTTCTGGTTTTCTCAGCAATTAAATCTCAGCTGCTATTGAGGATGTTTCCAAAAACATTCCCATGACAGATGAACAAACATAAACACCCAGTGCTTTACCAGCAGCAGAGGAAGCATTTGCAAGCAGGGCTTTGCACACCAGACTGAAAATCCACTTGGTTATACCAATGCATTGTGGTGTAATAAAGACAGTTGGGTGTTCAAAAACAGAAACAAACGGAATGCAGCTTCCATTAGAGCTGCACATTCCAGTGACAAAGAAGTCACCTCAGGTGAAAAGTGGCATAATCGGGCCTTCATCAGCTTTTGGTTCTGACAGGATCTCCTTCTTTCATATTCTGGCAGTCTGTCACTCCCCTAACAGAGCAATATTGCAGCAAATATACATCTCGGAGCAACAGGGAACCAGCCCATCCAGTGGGTTGTGCCACAAGTCAGGTGCTTGCTCTTCAGAGAGCCTGAGGTACCCTCCCACAGCACCCTGAGCAGAGGGCTCTGCTGGATCCAGTTGTCCAACAAAAAGTGGTCTTTTATCAAAGCACCTGCTTAGTGGCAAGGTGAACCACATTAATTCCTCAAAAAGAGCTTATGAACACTGTCTTAGGATATCCCAGTTTAGGTTTCTGGCTGGCAACGAGGTCACAGCTTCTTTATACCTCATGAAAAATGTGGTCTTCTGCTACCAACATTGTCAACCATCCTTACCACTTCAACCAGGATGAGCCAAAATATGCGAAGAATCTCTGTTCAGCCACTCACTCTGCCTCTTCCCAAGGTGATCACCCATCTTTTCAAGCATTTCAGGAATGCATTAAGTCATTCTAGACAAGCTTTACTATCCAGCTAAACAAATGACCCTTTCTGAGCACCAAGCAAAATAAGGGCTTGGGAACAATTGGAGGAAGTGCACCAAACAGACACTCCTGCAGTAATTATCATCATTCACTTGGGGGAGAGGGGGACAAGGGGAGCACCCTAGCTAGGACCACCCTCTCCTCTGAGGCCGGGGTCTGCTCCCATTGTTCTCACCAGGAGCCATGCCACTGCCTCCAGCAGGAGCAGGATCAGGCCTTTAATCCCCATTTCCTCTTGGCCGAATGAACTGTAGTGCATGCCAGTGACAGCTAAATGAAGGATTCCTTTTTCCAGAGGACCGGCAACAGCTCTTAACTCATAAACTCAAGATAATTGACATTACAAACAAGCTTTACCCACAGGGACCCC
This sequence comes from Antrostomus carolinensis, assembly GCF_000700745.2. Lineage (NCBI taxonomy): Eukaryota > Metazoa > Chordata > Aves > Caprimulgiformes > Caprimulgidae > Antrostomus > Antrostomus carolinensis. The sequence goes on along the minus strand of NW_010318730.1, from coordinate 30,569 downwards.
AGACCAGTCAACAATTGTGCTTTAATGAGTAGGAAGGGAGAAGGGGGGAAGTTTTTGCACGCCGCGGTAGGACATTCTA
>NW_010318730.1:18520-30479 GCF_000700745.2 Antrostomus carolinensis | reverse complement strand
TTTCCCTTTTCCAGGCAATGCAATGATTAAAGTCTGTGCACGAAACCCAGCAAGGAGGGAGGCCTTGCTGAAAACGCCTTTCTTCCTGGCTTTCCTGTGGAAAAAAAAAAAAAAAAAAAAAAGGATGAAAAATGGTTATTGGGACTTGAGAAGGATGACAGCAGCCAGTTAACAAATCCAAACAATAAAAGAGGAAGCCAAGCTTAGATGAAAAAGTTGAAGATCCCAGAGCTCTGGAGTTTTGCACACAAAGGATGTCTAAAAGAATTTAAATAACAGTATGAACTGATGCAGAATGGCAGAGCATGGGGTGGAAGTGGCAACCCAGGTATTTTATGAACTCAACAACCTTACAATCGTTACAAACTTAAGAGGTTATCCTGCTTCATGGTCTCTCTTCTGTTTCTCCTCCTGACTCAGCAAAGCCATAGTTGGTTAGGAGCACTGTGTCAGCACTTCACAGTGACACTAGACCTGACCATAGAGGGGAAATGAAGTAGAAGAGCACCACTTTTTTTGAATGCACTTGTCAGTGCTCTGCTCAATTTTCACTTTACCTGTTGGGCACAAGAAGTCACTCATACAGGTGTTTTTGTTGGAATGGCTCCTCTCCTGAAAGATTAAATTGAAGGAAGCTGACCCAGAAATTCATGAGACCCTTGTGCATATATTACATGCAATATGATAACAATTTATTGGAAAAAGAATAGCATAATGGAAAATGCTATTATTCACCTTTATCAAAATGTTAACATTGCTGACCATGTTTCTAACAGTAGACCAGAAAGTCACAACATAATAAAAAGCAAACTGAGGAGTCTCAACTGCAGAGGAGTTATCCCTGAATCCAGCAACCAAAGCATTAACACAGTAGTACAGATAAGATGTTACCTATGTTTCCTGATTAGATTAAACCATCTGTCATGTCCATGCCTTTGGTCTACTTTAGCAATGCTCCCTGCCATAGCTGGGTCCCAATAACACTATTCAATGACGAAACTTAATCAGCTGGGTTGGGGTTTGGGCCTTTTTTTTTTCTTTTTCTTTTTTTTTTTTGGTACATGCAGAGCTCTCAGTTTTTGCCAGAAAGGAAGGAAAGTCTCGTAGGTGATTTCACAAGAATACTACTCAGTGCATGCTGTCTCCAGGTCAGCACCACACTAACAGAGCTATGATTTCCAGACCTAAAACAGTGTGATTCCCATCAGCTCAGAGTTTTTGCTCAGGGCAAGAAAGGTCAGCTCTTCCCGTGGTGTGCACCCATCCTCTGCAGTGTCACACAATGTGTTTGTGTCAGGTAGGAGCAGTAAAGCTGGCAAATAGCTGCTGCAACGAGCTTTAGAAAGCTTTTCTAAGAAGATGAAGCATTGCCTTTCACAGCAATGGAGTGCTGTACTGAGAGTCCTGTGTGCCAATCATCAGCTGTTATAGCTGTCCTTATCCTGGGTAAGTCCTGTCATGCACCTCAATGGAGGCTATACTGGCTGGAAGAAACACACCTGTCAGCGCTCCAGGGATGCTTACAACAAATGCTCATTGTGTTGATTTCTTGTTGATCAATAGTGCACGCGAGGGCAGGGAGGTTTTCCTTTAGGTGAGGTTCAGGAGCCATCACCACTGTGGGCAATCCCTGAGGCCCATTGCATGGGGATCTTGCAGTCTCACCATCTATTTAAACACCTAACGATACACACCCTGACCACGCTGAGTTCAATGCAAGCTCACATCCTGCAGCCCTAAGGATGCTGCTCAGATTGCCCTAGGATTCACAGCTCATGTTGTCTCCTGGTGAAATAGTGGGCTGAAGTCTTATTCCTACTGTAGCTAACAGAAGAACTCCCAGCGAGCCACTGGGAGCAGTCAGACCCACCTTACTGAGGAAATATTTAAGCCAATAAACTGTGACTATTTGGCAGACATAATAGGCATCTTTTCATTCCACCAGAACTGGGCATGGCAGGACCATCATGTTCACTGGAGGCAGCTAGTGCTGATATAACACAATGCCCTTGCTAGCCTTGTGCTCTACATACAGTAAAACTTTGCGGGGCATATCAGAGACAAATTTACAGCATACAAACAATTGTACAAAAAAGGCTGTGAATTGCCTAGACTGGTAATGTCATTTTGTTTGAGACCTCAAGCTGGACCAGACCACGTTCCCAACTTTGAAAGGACGGTACTTTATCTGCTAAGCCACCCATCCTACTGGAAAATCTTCTCTATGTTCATGCAAAAGGAAAACAAAACCCAGACTGCTCTGGGCTCCAAGCCAAATCTGAACACAACACGCACGCTCCCCAACAGGCAAGGAAAGTGCTGCGCCAGGGTTTGGCAATCATGAACACGCACGGATGGTTGCAAACTAGGCTTTGCCACAAAAGTCTTTATGCTGACAGCCTTGAGTGTGTTTGATTGTTTGTAAACTACAGGTTACGTTTCCTTAACAGTGATACTGAATTCTTCCTGGAAAGGAAGGTAAAGCTGGAGTATACTAGCCCTCAGTGGATCAGAGGTATTTGCAAAGAGACTCTTGATATGCAGAGCACCATCTTGTTTGTTCTTTTATTCTATGCCCTTGTGCACTGTAAGCACCTTTGTTTTACGAGAACAAGTACAGAGAGCAGGCAGACAATCAGAACAAGATTTTCTTATATCTTGTTCTTTGCTTTGAAATCTCTGCTCACCAGAGTCACCTATGAAGCTGTTTCCTACATTTCATGATGGGAGCTGCTTCTTAGTTGATGTTCAGCTGTTCTTCAAGAACACACTCCACGTGAGGATCCATCGCAGTGTAGATCTGTTGCTACTTACACCAGAACAATTTATTGGTTTGTTCCATATAAAAGCAAGACACCATTTATTACCCTTCATCTACATGCAAAACTCCCCTTGAGGTCACCAAAAACTCTGCCCGTACTCTGCTGTGTTATATTGCAAATAAACTACAACACGCAAACACACAAACACAGAATAATTAAGGTTGAAAAAGACCTCTAAGGTCATCCAGTCCAACCATCAACTCATCATCATCATGCCCACTAAACTATATCCCTGAGTGCTACATCAACACATTTCTTGAACACCTCGGGATGGTGACTCTACCACTTTCCCGGGCAGCCTGCTCCAATGACTGACTACTCTTTCGGAGAAGAAATTTTCCCTAATATCCAACCTGAACCTCCCCTCGTGCCACTCGAGTTCATTTCCTCTTGTCCTATTGCTGGTTACCTGGGAGAAGAGACCAACTCCCACCTTGCTACAGCACTAATGCTTTGCTTAATGGTTAATAGTGCTGGGCTGGCACTTACAGAACTGGCTTACTGAAGAAGGTTTCTGGGTTTCCTAGATAATCCTCAGGCAGGAAGCTGAGAATATCTGTAGTCTATTGCTGACTCTGACAAAGATATTCGGACTTGAATATTGAACAATTGCTATGTTAGCCCTGCCCAAACTGCAAGAACAAGGTAAATAACACTGATCCACCCCAGAATTAGGGATCAGTCATTGTGGCTGGCAACATGGGTTTCAGTCTCCACGTGAAGGTCAACACGAGTATGTGAAGGTGCCACTGCACATCCCTGTCAGGACAACCAGAGAGCCCCACAGCAACAGCAGAGGCCAGTTTCCCCAGGGAGATTGAAAGTTAGTCAGCAGCTATGACACGCTGAAAGCCCATTTCCAGGGGGTATTGCTGCGCATGAACAAGGGCTTCCCTCAACTTCTGCTTCAGAAAAAACAGCTCAGTCACTCTTTCTCATGATATATCCAAGGAAAACAGCTGCAGTGCTGAAGGATGGCAACAGCCATGCGGTATGGTACAGCATGTGGCACTCAGCTGAAGACAGACCTCTGCAAATGAACCACCTCCACCAGCACCAGGGGATACCCTCTTTGAGGTCACACAGCTACTTCTGATGAGATTTGTTTATCAGGGAAAGACTTTTCCATAAAAGTAAATTAGGTGCATACACAGTGCTGGAAGGGAGCCTGCCAGCATCACAAAAGACAAGATGGTGGGGTTATTTTTTGGATCCATGAATAAGGACCAAGACAGACATGGAAAGAGCAGAAGCTATTCATGCCTTTGAAAGAACCACAGTGCTGTTCTGAATTAATCGTATTTACATTTATACATCACAGACAACCTGAGAGGCTTGAAAATTCATGCATAACATTGCACAGTGCATATCAAGAAAGCTAAGGAGCTGAAATCAAAGTGCATGCAGCAGACAAGCCTGATTCGGAGAAAAGGAAATTTATTCAGTGTCCTTCCAAGTAAACGCCTATTTTTATAAGAAACACCATGAACTGCATGTATCAATCAGTCACTTCTGCATAGCAAACTGCTCGGTTTATCTGTTTCAGAGTGGTAGAAGGCAGTATCGGTTTTGCCTAGATTTATATCTACAGCACCAGAGTACAGAGATAAAACAAACTTGTGTTTAGATCACTAGGCCAATACTCTTACTCTCTTATTAGGGTTATTGGATCTTTTACCACTTAGGCATTACATGAAAGAGATAAACTGACACTAGTTAAGAAATCATTAAAATGCACGTTAGTAAACTGTGAGCATCGTCACTGAAGTTGTAGTTGTGGATTCCTTGTTCAAAGGAGTAACGTGATGCTTTTAAGGCTTGCCAGGTGACATGAGGTGCTTCCCAGACACATAGGCTTGGAAGAGGAGTAAGCTTGCCTTCAGCAGAGTGAAAACTTTCCTAAACCTTGGCATTTGGGAGCACTGACCCCCATCAGATCTTTGCTGCTCACTGGGAAATAATTTCTAGCCCTGGGAGTTGCCCCAGGTTACTCCCATGGAGCACAGTTCAAGAGTGTCTTCACGTACTACTTCATTTGAATTTCTTGCCTCTTGGAGACAGGGTGGAACAGTCCTATGAGTGGAACTCACCTGGCTAGTCTCTATCTGCTTGGGTTGGACATGAGTCTAACACGGACACCCCGGGGCTTGAGAGACCCCACAGCCCTTTAGCGCTGGATCTCCGGCCAGTGCCTCCCTTGGCCAGGCCACTCCACCATCCTGGTCCTGCAGGACACAGTGAAGGCTGCAAGCCGCTGTGCCACTTGCGTGTAGCTCCAGCCAGGTTTGAAATCTGGAGCAGGACTCTCTTTACAGTGATTCAGCAACAGGCTGCTTTAGATGGACATGCTTATACGAGAGGGCTCCCCTCCTTCTCCTAAATACAGCTTGTTCCCTGAGACCACAGGCAGAAATAAAGCAAGTTCCTCATCTTCCTGCCCATCACTAAGTGATCCTGTGGTTACCTATGAAAGGCTTCAATTTCCTGGGGCCATTGAATAGCTCCAGTGTCTGCTCTGAGTAATGGGAGCTGTAGGCACTCAGCACCTGAAACATATGGATTTAGGATTCTAACCTTTATTCCCTGTGATGAATCATTTTAACCCAGCCACGGTGGTCAGAGACAGCCGGAAGGGCATGCAGTGAGTAGGGATCAGACTTGTGTGGGCTGTGACTTCCACAATGTGGCCTGTTAATGTCTCATCAGCAATGCAGGCTATATAAAACTGATACAGACATTTGGAGAAAAAGAAAACAGTTTGAAATCGGCATCTTCTGCTCACCAGGCTGGGCCAGGGCAGCCCTGGTGAACATCCCACCACTGCTCCATCAGCCACGAGACGCACACACCGCCCACAGCAGCAACTGCTATTCGGAGGGATGGAAGGAGCCATTTCTTTGTCATTAACAAAAGGCAGAGTGTCTGCTAAAAAATAAAAGGCGTCACAAAACAAACAAAATGATTCATTGGGATTTTAGGACTCACCTCCAGACACAGCAGGAGGGGAAGAGCTTGCCATTACCCATTCTGGCTGCAGAATGGGATCAGCCCAAGAAAAAACATGTTCCCACAGTAGACAGTTTGTCAGACACTGAGGTTCAAATGACCTTTCTTTTTTGGCACAAGGATTTTGGCAGCCTGGAGAGTGCTGGTGCTAAATAACAGTAACACCAGCTTTTCTACGGTACCATATACAGTAAACAATGCAAACAGTGTTTCAGAGACTTGGTGGGGCAGAGTTGCCAATTGGGATCCAGAGACGGATCAAACTTTGGTTAGCAAATGAATAGCTCCTATTTACTTGTAATCTCCACTGCAGTGGGGGACACAGACACACATGTGAGAGTAACTCCTTCTGCTAAAAGATTTTTCACCTTTCTTGTCTCCCTGCTCTGCTTCTTCAACTACCTTCTTAGATATCATCTCTGCAGCTAATGTGTCTTGCAGAAAAGGTATCCAGTCACAGGAACAGTATTATGAAGCAAATGTACAGCATTAACAGCTACAGGAAAGCAAAAGTAATCCTGCACTGCAGGTTTTATACCTGAAGTTACCTTTTAGTTCAGCTATTGTCTGTTTGTGTCTTTATGTCAAATTTTTGTTTAACAACTTATTTTATACACTATTAGCAGGCAGCTTGGACTAGATGGTCTCCTGAGGTCCCTTGCAACCTCTACCATTCTGTGATTCTGTGATTAACTTCCCACAAGGCTTTGTGAGAAAAGAGTCCCTCTTAAGGTCTGATACAGAAGTACCCTGCTGTCTGGAGTCTCTCAGTCATTATTAGACATCAAAGAACCCAAGCAGAGGCTTGGCCAGCTTCCTTTGCCAGATCTGCCTGGTCTGCATCTTACTGAACTGTGCTCCACTCCAAAGGAGCAAGCATGCAGGTATCTACAGCTCCCTTCAACTTCCTACCAGGAGCAGACTTCTCAAAAGACCAATAGAAGGCAAGTACAGACATTTCAGTTGGAAAAAAAAAAAAAATCCAAAAAGCTAAGTGCCATTATCTTTTGATCAGCTTGGCTTTAGATTCATTCTAGGCAGCAGGGCAGAAGGTTTGCTAGGAACCCTCAAAGACACAAGGAGACACATGGCTAAGTAACACCTGGAAATGTTTTATTTATTTCCTGAAGACACTATCCCTCTCAAATGCTCCATAGGTTTACTTTTCATTTGGCTGTTCTTCCCTCTCCAGAATTTCAGACTGCCCTCCTGCCCCACTCCTGACCTTACTGCTAAAAGACACCTTTCTAATTAATTGTTTTACACATTATTACAACATTTAAATGAATCCAGGTGGGAGCTTTCAAAGGAGCTGATGGTGGAAAGTCAACACCTCATTTCCTTTTAGAACCTTTGAAGATCCCATCTAATGGGGTTTGAGGGTTTTAAAAGTTGCAAAAAAAAAATTGTAAATACTCCAATGTACTCTCTCAGTTCTGCACCCAAGAAAGCTAAAGCCTAGAAGGCAGATGTTCAGCACTTGAGTCCTTGGCTGAATTTAGTGTCAGAGGACTTGAAGAGAGCTACAGTCTGTCTGCATGTGCGTTTATATCACATCACCTAAAGTTTCCACTTGGCAGAAGGGTCACCACCTCGTACTTTTTTTCTGCTTTTACTATAAAGTCATAGCAGTGTGATGAAAACTTAGTATCCTATGGAGCCAGTCCTGGAGACATGAGCCATAAGGAGATCACTCTGACTTCTTATAGAGAGGGACCCTGTCATGTCCACCACATCCATCACCCATCCTGACACCTTAGCTTGGCACCAGTGGTTGGCAAACAGGTCCACCTTTCCAGCAAAAAGTAATCATGGCCCTCACCAGTGCTGATTAGTGCTGGTGACCTAAGCTGGGTCACACTGCCAGTCAGAGCCGTCTCCCTCATGCGTCCTCCTGGGATGCTGCTACCTGTGGACGTACCTGCACATTTGGGTCTTCTGTGGGGTTTGGCAATGGGAGAGGTTTCCATGTTTGCTGAGTGTTTTGTGGCTGAGCAGTTGCCTTTATTATTGACTTTGTGCTGGAAAGAAAGAAATGTGAAAGAATGTTTTCTAGTGAAATGTGAAAGAAATGTTTTCTAGTATATGGTACTTGGACCTTTCCCACTCTGAATTAAAAACAGCAGAGCAGAGCCCAGCACCAGACCTCATCTGTCTGGTGTACCTCTTGGCAAAGGAGAAAGCAGGAGCGAGGAACATATCAGCACCTTCCGCTTTCCACAGAGAAATCTGATGTAAAAGTTCTTCTTTGAAAGTGAAATTTCTTTCTGTGTTGACCTGAAATATAGTGAGGCACATCAGGAGGTATTTGTCTTCCTCTGAAAACTGATGGTACTAGTTTTTTTTCACAGAAAGCACATATGTGTGTTACTTTTGATCTGTTCAAGTATAACAAATACTGCCTTAACCTCATGGCAGCAAAAAAGTTAAGATTGAGTAAAGAAAAACTTGCACGGGAGCAAATCCTACTACATGATGTACAACTTCTGCTCCTAAGGAGGATACTTATCTTGAAATATCAAACCATTGCTCCTTTTCACAACACAAAATTATTTTTCTGAGAATAGCGAGTGCCAGGCATTTTTTACAATCTGGCCATAGATTATCCTTCTGTATATCTTTCTGTCTGTCCATCTACTGACCTATGTGGTACTATTCAAACAGAACTATTCATATCTCACCACAGAGATACCTGTAACATCTCAAATATAGATAACTTCCAACTCCTCAGAAATGGGAGAGCAAAATGCGCCCTTCCTTGGTGAGGAACACCAGTTCCTCTCTGTGGATACAGCTATCATGAGGTGGAGAACTGAACAGAAGCATCCAGGGGTCTCACTGTCAGTGGGAACCACAAGATAGCTAAATTAAACAAAATAATTACATATTTTCCTATTTGTTTAAAAGGATGCAGAAAAAGGAAAGGACAGAGGCTGCCTATGGGACCAGGTAGAACATGGATCAACTCAGCTAACAACAACGTGTCACCTTAAGTAGAAATAAGTCATTTATATTTAGATATGTAAGCAAAGGCATCATCTGTTCAGAAAACAGCTCCCTTATCTAACTGTGGTGCAGGCACGGTGTATCCATATAAATGTCAGTGGCACAGATCTTATTTGTCTGAGTCTGGTCAGATAAGTCAGGAGTAGGAGCAGCGGATTTTCAGGAACAAAGGCATTCTGGAGGTGGCTTGGTCAGGTACCCTGACCTGGGTATTAACCCACAGCCCATTCAAATGCCAAGAGAGTTGTTAAACATTTCTTCCATTAAACTCAACCAATGCTACCTCTGCTTTCTCCCTGAGCAGATGGTCATACCACCCAAACCCACCCTTGATTCCTCCTGCACCCCTTCTACCAGCCCTGTCCCCCCAGCTCCCAGGCTTTTCCTCCCCACAAAATGAGAGCCCCAGCTCTCTGCTTCAGGCTCTGCCCAGGGGAGAATGCCTGGCTGCAGTGAGTGATACTTCGAGACTGGAGTGAGTGACAACCAGAGCTCCTCTCTGCTTCTGTGCTCTTGGGATGAAATACACCATTTTCAAATTCAGAGAATGAAACTCAGCACCCTGACCCCGCAGCACGTTTCTCAAGTGTCTTTTAGATTAGTAAAATGGATATTTAGGGACCAGTGCACTCATTTGAATGTTCAGACACAGTGATTTGGCACCTAAGGTTGGTCCTAGTTTGAAAACTGGGTCAACTGTTAGTTTCTCCTCTAATCTGCCTCTTTACACTAGTGGCAGTCAGCAAAAACTCCTTTTCTAATCTGAGACAATCTCTCACGGTTTAGTATGGCAGAACATTGTTGCAGAATTAGTGTCTTGTGCTGCAGAAGTATGTGGTGATTCACTGAAAAAGTAGGATCTTAGCAGCCTTTGCAGGACTACACCCTGAGAGGTAGGACAATTCTCCCAGCAAACTGACATGTCTGATGTAAGAGATCTCTAATGTGTCTTCAGTTCTTGAAAATTTTTCATATCCAGTGGCATGGTCAAGAAGGATAATTTGCAGCTTCCCCTGAACAGATGCTCAGATAGAAGACTATACGAAGGGCAGCTGGAAAGATCAAACAAGTGAATCTTTGTGGAAAACACTCATATGCTACAGGTTGAGCAGATACTGAGTTTATATCAGTTTCACTTCTGGTCACCTATGTGCAGTCATATTAATGAGAACTTGCTGATGATGATTGCTCATTTTTATTTTTTTGTTGTGTCAGTCCTGTACACAGAGCAACATATAACCTGAAAGCTTGGGGGTTTAGCTATTTTGATTTAGAAATTACCAAACTGAGAACTGTTGACCTCAAGCTCTCTTTTCACTAGAACAAAACCAAAAGTCTACAAACTGCATTAACTCACTTGGGCTGTCTAAGCAGGAAAAGCACGTTCAGGCTGGGCTCAGTGTTCTGCCCCAACTTCCTCCATGGATCCAGTGAGAAGGCATGATTGAGGCAAGAAAGCAAACCACAGAGGCAGAGGTTCCCCACCCTGAACCAGCCTTTCCATCAGACAGATGACGGTGCCTAACCCCCAGCCCAGCTTATCTAACCTGAACTTGCCAAAGTCCTGGGTGAATACACAAGCACCAGTACCAAGCCAAAGTGGGCTCTTCAGCATAGAGGCTACCTGGGGATTCAAGAGGCAGCCTGGTATCCAGTGACATCTTTTCAACCTAATTCATAAATAATAGCTTCCTATACACCATAATTGGTGGGAGTGATATAATTGTATCCAAACCCTCTGGTTGCTGTCTGTAACCTGTCATTCCCTCTGTTTCATCTTGTGTGAACTCCTGCCAGTTAACCTTCATCCCAGCCCAAACCTTCTGTAAACATTAGATCATCCTTTCCACTCCACCAGCAACACCAACTGTGCTGAAAGCATCCCGCCAGCTTTCAGCCCTGTGTCACAAACACCACCCTCAGTGTCTCCCGGCTCATTCACAAGGACAGGACCACTTGAAGCCCCTGGGACCTTCCACAGGAAAGAGGTGGAGGTGACCAGAGGATTACCTTAATTGTAGTTTTTGGTGTTACCATGGGCTGTTTGTAGTGCCCTTGCCCTGGTCTCTGTTATTCTCAGCACACTTTAGTTTGGATTATCATTTATACTTGGTGTCTCAGTATCACCCTATAAAATTCAAGTTCCTGTTCTGAGCAGCACGCCGCATGTTTATGGTGATAAGTTGCAAGACGCTCATCGACAGATGCTTGTTGCTCAGTCTGGCAAATGATGTCTGAGATCATATACTGTGTTTTGGCTATGATTTTTTTTTTTTTAAGTCTCAATTAAAGACAATTTTTTGCCAGTTTCAAAGCACAGATGAACTACCAGAGGGACTCATGCTTAGCTTGGATGTATTTACTGTCAAGTATATCATTATAGCTTCTGTTTCTCTAAATTCTCCAACCTTGTGCATTTCCCTTAGTTAAGGAGCACACCCAACTATTTTTCTGGTTTGGAAGAGATGTTCAGGAGGAATGGGAGTTCCTCAGTGTTGTCTCCGAGCCCTGTTTAAAGACACTTACCCTGAAGACTCTTCTGGTATAAGCAGAGGCTGGTTCCAGGAGTGTGTCACCCCAGTGTCCCTGCCCAATGGCAGGGCCAAAGCGGGGAGCAGTGAGGGTCAGTTGCATGGTCAAGGACTTCCAGCTAGTCACATCAGGATTTCTCCAGCCACGCACATTTCTGATCAGCACTGGCGAGCTATCAAAGTACTGCATCAGCATACAGAATGTTTAAGTCTTCCAGAGAGTTTGTTTAATTTTATGATTCTGCAAATAAATGTCGGAGGTTGACCTATTTCACGTTGTTTCTTCTTTTCCTTTTTGTTTTTTCTGTATTTTTCTATCTATAGTTATTCTTCCTTTAAATGCTGTTGCGGGAGTGGCGAAGTTTCTCCATTAATAAAAACATCATTATCATTTCTGTACCCTGACCAGGCTCCTCTAGAAGCCAGGAGGATGAGCGCCACAGCAGGACCCCCGTTCCACAAGCACCGGGATGCACGTGTGCATGAGAGTGTGCATGTGTGCAGAAAGGGAATGCGAGAGGGAGAGAATGTGTGTGTCCTCAGTTTAATTAGAAAATTTAATTGGATGGCGTTTGGGTCATTTTTTTCCCCCCC
>NW_010318730.1:0-18493 GCF_000700745.2 Antrostomus carolinensis | reverse complement strand
TTCCCTTTCATCCTTCAGTGGTTTGTAGTTCTGCATCTGCTCTGCTGGCATTGTCTCTGCTAACGGCCATACCGATCAGGAAGCCAGAGCCAGGAGGCAAATGAAGGGACTGCATTGATACTGCTGATCACTGAGCCCCACATAACTGGCAACTGTTTCTGCCTTTTACCTCTGGAGATGAGTTGAACAGATTGTGTAAAATTTGGTGGCTTCCAAAAAAAAAAAAAAGTGGGGGATGGATGAAGAGACAGGGATGTCTTACTGCCTCAGCCCTCTCGCTACCTGGTACCCAGGGGTCTGTTGGAACAACATCCTCAGCACAGGAAGCAAAAGTGAAAAATTCATGGAAGTGAGCAAATCCGCTGATTTAGGGAATGTTTGTACAAAAGAGTGAAAGACTAAACACACTGCCCCCTTCTCTTTGTGGGCGGATGCTACAGGCTTAAATCCTACCGCAGAGCCCTCCACCTCCCAGCTTTGGCTCTGCTGTGGCAAGAGAGCAGGCAAAGCCTTGTACCATACACTCGGGAAAGTGCTCAGCTCAGACACAGGAGAAGTGATGCCAAGAACAGTGATGAACACTCGAGAGAGGCTGAGGATGTGGGACACTTCTCACAGATGCCGTTCTCCCTTGCTCAGCAGCATCTCATCGCACAGGATATGGGCCACAGTCATAAGGTGAGATGCGTATTTGTCATCTCTACCCAGAAAAAATGTCCCGGGGAAGTTGACTGATGGTTTTTTGCTCCACTCAGCCCTTCTTCTAAGCAAGACAGTAAAGAACAACTCCCTCACCGCATCCTGCCACCTTCCTGCACACGTTAACATTTCTCCTGATGTTTGCCATGTGTTTGGCTATGCAGGTGAATTGCATGTAGGGAGAGGTTTGCTCATCCTTGACTGGCTTTGAGGAGGATTATGGCAAAATAAACCTTTAACACAGGACAAATGTTGATGCAAACAGTTTCTTTCTCTGAATTTTAAGACTATATCATCCTGCTGGTTCCACAAGTGGATCAGGTTCAGACACAGGCATTATCTGGTCCACACACCCTATAATCTCTCTCTCTCTCTCTCTCTCTCTCTCTTTCTTCTTGCTCTCCCTGCCCTCCCCACACCACATTACACAGTCAGGCTGGGATCAAATTCAGCTTACTTGAATGTATATCATTTCCAAGTTGAAGTCTAATCTGCAGCCTTGTCCCCAGTGAGATACTCAACTTACCACTCCTGTAACTAAAGCTCATTGTTACGGCTATAATAATCAAATGTATCATTTTCCTAAAGGATACTGCTGGTCAACGTTTTGCATTTTTCAGAAAGTTTTCTATAAAACTCTTCTCTTTGTTAGGTCACACGCAGGCTTCCTGCTCCATTCAACCTTTCTTTTTATTTCTGTGTCCCATTCATTATACCAACTTGAAGGCAAAAAAATATATATTTCTCCTTGGAAGAATCAAAACTGTTCATGTCAATGAAAGAATAATAGCATGACCAGGGAACTACAGATCAATGTTATCCAGATCAGCACTTAAATGGAAATCACTCTGCATGAAAAATTCACGATGCCCTCTATCCTTTACATGGATAATGGAGACATCTGGTTACAGTAGAGAGAATCATTTTACGTATGTATATATGTGAGATACAGTCTTGTGTGCTTTCGGTGTAATTCAGACAATGACTGACATTGCCTGAATTAGTTACTTTGTAACTATTTTGAGTCTAATACACCTTCCTCTAATGAATCCAAGTCCCTAATAGCATCATCATCAAAGATAGGATACTGGGCTAGATGAGGTCACTGCTGAGACCCCATGATGCCTGTGGGTTACCTGCCACTATTTTTTAACTGATGCTTTAAGATTGATAAAATGGCCAGTGGACCATCTCCCTGCCCATTCATTCCTCATTCTTTTTATTTCAGCCCTAGAGAGGTTTCTGCTGCCTTGGGACTCTTGGCATCACCTGCACAAAGCAGGAGGGAGCACACAGCCTCTCCGTGCTCCAGGCACTTTGCAAGTGACACTTTTTACTGGCCGGTATCAAAAGTAGTTTATGCCATGGCAGCCTTATAGAGCAGCTAGTGAAAAACTGGGGAAACACAAGTGTATCTTAAATCTCTGACCACCCTACTGAGGACTGTACCAACCACACGCTTACCTACCACCCTGACTCCCCTTCTGAAGGCTAATGCCTCAGTTCTTTACATCCAAGGACTGAACAGGACTTTCTTATCCTTTAAACACAACTGGAAGACAAGTGTCAGCAGACCTGTTGGCCTTTTGATGTGTACGTGGGCTAGGATCACCCCCTAGAAAGTAGGAAACCCAGCTTGGTCCCTTCCCCTGTCCCACAGGATTTGATCCCGTGCCTTCCCTGGTCTGAAGAGGGAGTGCTTTGGGGAAGAGGCTGGGAGCAGAGAGGCAATGCCTCCATCCTTCCTCCCTGAGGTGACCACTGCCCTGCAAGGGATGAAGGCTTCAAGAGCTAGGAAAGGCAACACCAAAGGGAGCCCCACACCGCAGCCTCCGTCTTTAAGGCCATACATGAGTCTCAGTTTCTCAGCGCTGTGGATTTATACTTAACACAGAAGTTGCTAGTTTTGATTTGTAACGGTGATATCTCTTTCTTTACTTAGGCTTTTGAAAAAAACATTAGGCCTATATTGTATTTCTCACAAAACACAGCTACTTCAGTTTTGCCTGAAAACACATAGAAGTTTAAGGGAAGCAGTGAGCTTCCCTCTTCTTTCTCAGGAAAATCAGGTTTCAGTGTGCAGTGTTGTGCAGCACCCCAGAGTCCAGAGAGCATCTCCTGCCCATGCCCACTATTAGCCAAGACCAGAGGACGGGAGGGCAAACCCAGAGGGGAAAGGGAACAGCAGCACCCTTGTCAGCGTGCAGTAACATGGAGGGAGGAAAGGTGGGCAGCTATGTCCCTTTTAATTGCTGGGTGTGAAATGAGAAGGCAGAGGCCAACATGGAGAGAAGAGCAATCCACGTGATATCAGGATACACATATGCAAAGGTGCACATACATTAGCTTTAGAGATTAAGACAAAATCTGCCTTGAGAAAAGACATGAACAATAGACATACAAGCTCAGCAATCCAGAGACAGAAATGATAACAGATGAATCAAGATTATCTCCCACCACAGAGGAAAATTAAGTTGTATATTAGCTGGTCAAGTTAATGATATATCAGCAGATGCTTTTATTATCTATATATTTAGCTGTCTTGGATAATATAACCAGATTAGCTCAGCAGAAGAAGAACCCATACTACGTACTTATGTCCTAATAAATATGTACATGATCTACTTCATGCACTACTCAGGCCAGAAGCTGCTCTCTCCATTGCCATTAATATTGACTGGTGTTTAAGTGGAACTCACAGTCAGTCCATTGCACTAACTCTAATGTGACAGCCATGGTTAGTGCAATTTCTGTTGCTAACACTAACCTTAACCTTTCTGCACTTGCTGATCCCCTCAGTACCTGCTGTCTCTTCAGGAGTGCTGCCTCAATCAAACGAAGGCCCGTGACACAGTTCACATAAAGGAGATGATAATTTTTTATATTAAGAGTATAAAATTTTTACCCATCACTCACTCAATTTTAAACATTCAAATGAGGAAATTAACTGTTGAGTGGTAAAGACTAGATCTAATCTCATTAATCCAACAATAATTGAAGTACAGGACTTCCCCTGAGGCCATGGATTAATGACCAGCTAGGTGGAGCTGCTGACATAAAGCACAGCCAAGTGCTATTAACCCCAGCCAGGCATTATTTAATCCCAGAGGAAATGTCCTGTGCAAAATTCGTTACCGCTCGGGTGAGAGGAAGAGGGAGGAGAGGGGGCACATGGGCTGGGTGCACAGAGGGCACACTTCCTCCTGCCGCACACAGAGCATCCCCGCATGCCTCCCTCACCTCCCCACATCCCCTTCATCTTGCTGCGCCCCCTCAGCCCATGCTGACCAGTGGGCACACAATTAAAATGAATTAATGATCTGAAGCAGAAATGGTGTTTAATGAAGCCCCACTCAGACTTGTGCACTAATGCCAACCCTGTTTGCCAACAAATGTTTACTAACCCTCTGCACATAAAGGGCGGGGCCACCTGTTATCCCCTCTCATTGTGTCTCCCTAAGTCTAAAGGTAGCACTGTCTGGTTAGACCTGCAAGGTCCAGGCCACTTGAGAGGCTTGTAGATGTCTCCGACAAAGCTGAGCCAAATCTGCCAAGTTTTATTTGTTTCAGCCTCCTTCTTTTTTAACTCCAGCCATTGTTCACTTCCTAGATGTAAACTCAACTAAAAGCTGTTGCCTGTTTTAGCAGAAGAGGTAATTTCCTGGCTAAAAGTTCCCACCAAAATAATTTCTGTCTTTTCAGACAGAAATTGGAAATCCTTTAAGCTTCATATGTTGGTCCAAGCCTCAAGAAAGTGTTCCAAAGAAGAAAGAAATAGGTAATAAATCATATTATTAGCCATAATGGTGATACTAGCAATAGTAGTAATAGTTGTAGTAGATGTAGTCATAGCAGTAGTAATCAGCATCATCATAACGTAATTAATAATAGTAATGATTTAAGAGCCTACTCTTGTTTTCATTGAACTTGATGGGAGTTTTGGGATTTACTTCAATGGGAACGAGGTCAGATCCTAAAAAAGCAAGGGTTAGTCTACCAAAAGAAAAGGAAGTTGTATAGGATTAAGTCTCCCTCCCCTTTCTACTCCAAGTAAAAGAAAACCAGGAAAGCTTAGAAAGCTGTAAGGGAGATGGACAAGCAAGAGACAAGCAGAGGTTAAAAGGCAAACAAAGCTGCACACACAGCACTGGGTGGTGCCCCTATTCACACCAGCAAGGGAATGTCCACCTGAGCCATCCCAGCAGGACAGGGCTGACCAGCCGTCCCTTACCAACAGGAATGAGGCACTCCACACACAGTTCCTCTGAAAAAAATAAAAATGTGCATCACGTTTCACCTCTCTGCTCAGTGGCTTATGCTTTGATGCTACACTGAGGTGTTGGATGCTCCTGCACTCTCAGGCTGCCCACTCATCCCAACACGTGAGCACAGGAAGCTCTGGGATCCACAGGAGGAGATAATGCTCCCGCGCGGGCAGGTAACTCTTCTCCTTTGGAACAAAGGCTGGAGCTCGCTGCACACGGACAAGCAGGCACAAGGGGGTGAGCAACTGCAGCTTGGACATTCAAGCAACACCAAACACATCTTTACGGCAGACCAAGTCTGAGCTCACAGCAACCAAAGCTGAACTGCAGTGTGCCCTGTGGGGGGCCAGGAAGGAGATCCCTACGGGCAGCCCTTGCTCACACTGCACTGTGCTCAGCACAGTTTTAGGGAAACTAGACCCAGAGGGGCAGCTCTGGAAACAGAGGTAGGCTGAATAATGCACTCCTGGTGAGAGAAGGAAGAGTGGTTGTGAGCGCAAGATGCACTCGACAGCTTTTTTCCACCTCTGCCTCCTCTGATCCTGCCATCAGCCACATTATGTTTCACATCCGTATTTTTCTGGGAATGGCATGACACAAAGCAAAGCCCCACGGTATTACAAGGTCATGAAAAAAAAGGGGGGAAAAAAAGGCACTGCCTGCTTGTTCCTCCATCTAACCATAGCCAAACATTAACAGCCGATTGTTCCTTTGTAGATAGTTGGCTGCTTCCAGTCCTGACATGTGCAACTGCTTTCTGGTCTCCCACCCGACAAAGCACAGTGTGAAAGGATGTACACATGAAAGCTAGGGTAAATTCAAAAACATCAGTCCCAGCCTGCAAGGGAGTTGAATTCAATATCAGCAAAACATACAGGAAAGGACAACATATAATAGAAGTGGAGGGGGACAGAGGGGGGGGTGTGCAGGGGGAGGGGATAACGTAAACATTCACGCGTGAAAATATTAGATGATTCTGGTTGCACAGTGACTTGAATTAAAAGTATTTATGTGGTCATTTCCATTTCTTTTCCCAAGAGGGTGCTGGGACTGGCATGGCTGTCAGAGGAGTGTGAGAAGATGCCAGCACAGGCAAGCAGTTTCCAAGGCAGAACTACAGCAATGCCTGATATTGTATTAATGTGAGTGCTGGCCATCTGGCCATTAGGGACAAGCTGCTGCCAGGGTGTCTCTCTTTTTCCATCTCATTTCAGAAGCTCTGGAGCCTGGGACTGAGACCCCTAGGGAGATTCTGGCTAAAGATCATTCCAGCATCCACTCAGATGTTGTAGCGAAAGGGCCGGAGAGCTGATAAGGCAGGAGAATGTGCTCACACCCACACAGAAGAAAACAGTGGAGAATAACACTGAATGGGGGGGGTTAGAGGCAGAAAGAAAATGAGAGCGGATGAACAAGGGAATGGTTTAAACAAATAAGAGGGAGGAAGCGGGCAAAGGAAAAGAAAAACAAGAGGCACAACACTCTCTCAAAGGAGCCTTAAAAGGAGGAGAGAGGCACAGAGAAGAAAAGGAGTCGAAAGGTTTCAATAAGGAGAAATTGCTGTCATTAAAGAGGCAGGGGTTATGAAAGGACTATTAGCACAATGCACCTTTTCGGATTTTAGCTACTCAGGGCTAAAGCAAGATGGCTTTCAGTTCACCCTCTTCAATAGCACCTTGTCCCAGGAGCCTGCTGAAGTCAGTACTCAGTGTAAGGGAGTAGGGAGAGTGGGTAAAGGTGCCAAAATTTTATCTTGTCAGAATAAATGTTCTTTCTTATTCTTGTTTATCTACTTTTTAGTGGTCATTGGAGATGCCTAGATTAATCGCCCAGGAATTTTTTTCAATATATAGAAAAGTAAGTGCAACGTTGATAGTCACCATTTTATATCAATATGGAAGACTGCATTTCCTGGAAATGTCAGCGGCTTTACCAGATTGCTGTTAAATCAGAAAACTGAAAAGAAGAAATGAGGGCACCCAATTTTTCTGTAAAAGAAACCAAAACTTCTAGCTACAAAATAAATCTTGGCTAATGGGCAAGGAAGTGGCGTGGAGGAGTGAGAGTACTAAAATGACAGCCTGTGAAGCCTCACTTCCTGCAAAAGTTGCTCAAGAATCGGTGTTATAATGTGATTTCCTGAGTACATTACTGAAAAGTAGGCATCATACACGACTGTTCTGTTGCTGTTATTATTATACCACCGTTATTTGGATCCATATCCTCCAGAGGGTCTAGGGGTGGATCTGGAAGTCTGAAAACAGGATCCCTTCTGAGATTTCCCATGTTTCCTCATTTTACCCAATGTCTGTCTGATGACGTTTAAGGGATGCTTTTCAAGAAGACGCTTCTGGCAAGAAAGCTGGGTTATTAACTCTACACCGACCATCTCTGGATCAGGCCAAACTAGAGGGGGGCCAATCTGAACCGCACTGCAGCACAAAGGAAGTTCAGGCCTGGGTGGTGAGTCTCACAGCAAGGGCTTATCGGTAGCTTCAGAGGACATGGGCTACAAGAGCCTCTCCATAACGGGAGCTGTGGGGCCTCAGTTTTCACATCAGCAACAGGTAAACTTCTGCCACATGGAACAGGACTGATCTTCACTAAAATTAGTGTAGAGAGGCAAGTAACTCACTAAGAAATAATTTCAGAAAAAAGATATTATTGACAGTATTTGGGATGGGAGTGGCTGGGTTTATGTACACGATTCACTTGAATTTAGAGCAGCAGAAATATTTGATGTCCATTGTATATTAAAAACAAACACATTTAAGTACTGATACATTATTAGCCTGGAGTTAAACCAGTATAACTGGGACCAAACCTGAGGTTTGGTTTCTGCAAACCCTACCACACACATCACTCCTGCTCACTACCGCAACCAATTTATGGCAATGTGATTACCTGTACAACTCCCGCTAAGCGAAGCAGCAGAGGAGCATGTCCTTAACAAATGAGATGTTTTTGTGGCTTTGGGGAATTTGGAGTGCTTTTTTTACATTCAACTAGCCATTCCTGCCATAACTTCCCTCTAAGAGCAGTGCTGGCTGTGGAAAGCAGGTGTGAGACTGTGCGGGAGGATGCTGTGGGGCTGCAGAGCTGAGGCTGGCAGCAAGACAAGTCACCTCTCAAAGGCAGCCAAGAGCTCCTGTCCTGGGGACGTGGCTTTAGAAGAAGGTGGCCTGACAAAAAATCCCAAACAATGCTGAGAAGGGGAAATAGGACAGCCAGAAACCTGCTTGCATCCATAGAGCACAGATGTGTGCTGTATCATACAGGGGAGCTGGGGTTTCTCCAGTGAAACCACGCTGCATTACATCTTTAACAATTCATTCTGTGATCATTTCTTTAAAAAAGATTTTCCAGCCACCTACACAGATTTCAGCGAGAAAAAAAAATCTACAGGAAAAGTAGTGGTCATTGAATCCATTCCCATTTAAAGGTTCATTTAAGTCTAGAGTCCCTTTGGAGGGGTAGCCTCCTGACTAAAACATTACGGAATTGCCACACAGGTGATCTGGTAGGCAGTCTTCAGTGGACATAGGAAATAAAAAATTTCAGAGAGATGGAAACTAATTGAAAATAACTGAAATAAAACCAACATAAATAATTTCCTGGAGTATTTTTAATGCTGCAGAGTGCCTTAGCTCCCTTTATCTTATATTTTATTAGCCAAAGTGAAATTGATAGCATTTATAAATATTTCATCATTTTTTAATGTCCATAATTACTTCTGTGAAAAAATGTCCTGGTTGGGACAAAGCATGCTGTAGGAAGACACAAGGTAGAAAGAGGAAAAATCCTTTGTCTTCCATAAGGAGAAGAACAAAATGATGTAACAGCTCTTTTCCATTTCTAGTTTCTAAGATTTAATCCGTGTATCTTCTTTACATTTCTCAAGTAGAACAGACTAAAACTCGGGAAAATTATTTTACTAAATAGGAGTGCAAATCAAAACTGATTTTGTTTTACAGAATTTTCAGTGGATATATTATTGACCCATTTCCTAGAGTATTTTTCAGATATTCTTTTTCTCTACCAAAATTTTTGACAAAGTTTTTAGCTGAAGGTGGTTTTTTTTTAATTCCACATAAAAAGATTTCCTTTGATTAAAAGTTATTTTCAACTAAGGAAATCCATTGATATCTAAGTGGGATTGGACAGAAAAAACAAGACCACTCAGTGCGAAAGGCCAGGACAAAAACCTGTGTGGTTAATGGAGTGTCACCTCTGTGCACGGGGATTAAGGAGGAATTAAATGGCACAAGGAACATGGGTCATGGCTGTACCCTCTGCGCAGGGCTGGATGTCACCTCTGGCAACAGAGGCAGCAGGGGAAAGGCCAGGCAAAGTGGTAGCAGGCAGGATGGGTGGTGGGCAGGAGAGGAGCTGAGAGGAGAGGTCTCTCTGCTGACACTGGGTCTCCCACATCATCAGACCCACACCAGGAATGGTCAAGGAGGACACCAGTGCTCTGTGGGGACTCCTGGTTACTCTGGTTGGACAAAGCAAAGCCAGAGCCTGAGGATCTGCTGCTCAGTGGGGCTAAGGATGGACAATAAACCTAACCCTAACCCTTCTCCCTGCAGATCACATGGAAAACTACAATTTTCCCCCACTTCTGAGAAGCCCACGACTGTCAGTTCTTCCCCAGGGAGGTGGCTTGGGGCACAGCCTATCCTGGAGCAGGAGAGTAGGGGATCCCTGTATGGCTCGGAGAGGTGGCACTCAGCAGAAGGCTTCCTTGGGGCCCCACCTGCCCAGGTGCATTCATGGTGTTTCTGCTTCTTCTGAGGCCACCAGGCAGCCACTGCTGCTCTGTGGTAGCAGTCACTCAGCTGGGGCATAGATACGGCTATTTGCTTTGCCAGGAGCCCGTGCTCTTGCAGCTGTGGAGGAGACGGATATCTCCCACCTCATCCATTTGAGACAGCAGAGAGAAGCAGAAGAAGAAGGAGCAGAAATGAGATGGAGACAAAACTGTAGGAAATCAGACCAGGACCCAGCCAGCACCTGCCAAAAGAGGATTTTGCAATTGGCATTTTGCAGAGCAGCCCTGGAAGTGGTCGCGAGACCATATTAGTGTGGTCTTGCAGTCTTGGCTGGACAGAGAAATGATGACATAGAAATCAGTGACAAAGCTCCCCACAAAGTAATTTGCATCAGATCAGGATCACAGTGCAGGGAAAGCAGAAGCCTCTATATCACAATTAGTGTTGGGGCCAGCTTTACAATATTCACACCCTGTGATTATGATATGCCCTGGTTAGGACAACAACCAGCTACCAGATGGGTAAATAACAGATTACATGTGTTGCTTGGGATTGGATTTTGTCCCGTCCTGTGAAGGCAGAAAAACTATATTTTGAAGGATTTATTGTTTGGAAATAATATACCTCACACTCAAGGCAAATCAATCCTAATGCAAACAACTACAAATAAATATGACTTTCTTCATAAAATGCACTTTAACATTAGAGCCCAACCTTGGTAAGTCCTGAAAGACTGAGTTCTTCAAAAAATTAGGTTCTCATTACCTTTGAGGACCAACCCTTAACCTCGGTCTCTCCTTAATGTTCATATGGAACTTTCTTCCCTTTTAGGCTTATTTTTGTTTTTAACCAAGAGCCAATTAGACAGATTTTGAATAAGGATGGAGCACGTTTTGTTCAAATGAGAAATTTTCAGTCCCTTGAAGTGTAATGGGTTTTCAACAGAAATCCTCTCCTGCTGTGCATTGATCAGCTATTGATTGGTGAGGGTTTAAACTAAATTATCACTGCCAAATAAAAGACCTTCAGGATGAAGGAACTGAGCTGAGCACAGTATTATACGAAAAGTAAGCCGAGCCTTTGTGGTGGAATCGAAAGGCCCTGGTCACTCTTGAAGAAAAAAAATGTTAATTGAAAAATTCCTTAAATAGGTAACAGCTCTGAAAGTCTGCTTTACATAAAAGATATGAAATCACAATCAGCCGACAGAGAGAAAAGGATCCTGCAGCTCAAGTGTTTTTTCTTTCTAAATGGTGCTGATTACTTTCCTATTCATGGATGACATGGAGTGATGGAAATTAGTCATTTCAGAAGAAAGGACTAATGACAGCTGAACTTGTGGGCACTGGGGGAAGTTTGATGATTGGCTCCTCAAGACAGAAAGTTAAAACAAAAGAACTTCCTATTGGGTGGAAAGATCTATCCCAAACCTAGCAAGAAAACAAATACACAAGCTTGATTAGGCTTTGAAACATCCAATTTTAAATTTTTGCTTTCACTAGCGATTATAGGGGTTTTGAACTTTGTCGAAAGAGCAATGGAAGAGAACTGTGTTGGCCACACACAATTGACTATTAATAAAAAATATGTTCCCAAATAAGTCTTTTTATTTACAATTTAGAAATTAAAAGAATGGATCTTGCTGATCCTCTGAGGCAGGTGTGGGAGGCTGGAACTCCATCCAGCTGTTGGAATTTCAATCAAAGGTCTGATCTGCAAAGGCACTAAAAAGATTTTGGTAGCCCCCATGTAAGTTGAAAGGGAGGTCAGTATTCTCAAAGGCAGGTCAGATCTTTGAGGAGCTAACTCTAGGTACCCATATCTCAACATGTACAGGATTATAGGATCAGGCAGCATCATACCCTGCCAGAGCCACAGACCGCTGCAGTCCAAGCTGCTCCCAAGTCTCCAAAGCTGCATTCTCATATCCCTGCTGGAGCGTGGACATGTCTTGCCTTGGCCACATCTGTGCCTGCATCCAGCTTTGCCTCCATGCTGCAAAACTCACCTGCACCACCCTGGGCATGCTTCTGCCTTCTCTGCTGGGAAGTTTATTTGCTGCCAATCATCAGAACATGTCTTTTTAAGGATCAGGTAGCATATTGAATACATATCATCTTTCTTAGCATGGCAAAGGGTAACATGGAAAAGGGTAATTTAGTCAACATATTTCAGTGTATCATTTCATTACATGCAAAGGTATTTAAGAAGAACAAATCTATAACCCTGTTTGCAAGATTTCAGCACCTCAAACTTCAAGATTGCTCAGTTTCAGGGACAATTTTTTCCCATTTCGGAATAGCTGGCTCCATAACTAAACATGAATTCCAAAACAACATCATTCAAATTCACGTTTACAGAGCTCTGTAGTGTCTGGTTCAGGGGTCAGTTTAGTTTGTTATCCAGATCTCTGGAAGGGAAAGGTCTGGTTTGAACTCCTCAAAAATTCACTTTCAGTCTGGCACTTTGTACAACAAAATCATGTGTATTTCAAGACTTCAGAGAAGTCAGAGTCAATATGATTGCTTGATTTCTTTCAGTCAGCTGAACCATATCTATCTAGTAAAAGCACTCTCTCTGATCATGCTACTCTGTAGGCATTTAACTGCTGGTAGTTGTAAACTGAGTACTTACTCAGATTTTGATACAAACTTTTAATCCAGCAAGATCCAGTAGAGGTCTGTCATACCTTCTCAGTCAAGCAGGATGTCACAGCAGTAACAGAATAAATATTTTTCTGTCATAACTTTGCCAGTATTGTAAATACAGTGGCCAATGCCAGAGCCTTCAAAAGAATAATAACAGGCTTCATAAAGCCCTAAGTTTTGTAACTGGAGATACCTTGAATGTTATGTCCCAGAAGAGCCTTATGATTCATAACCAAAGACCGGACAGCATTCATGTGGGTAATATTTCTGTCCATACAGATGTCCACTGCTTTTTCTTTATTTTACTTATTAATATTACAAAGCTGTGAGTTTCATCAGATAATTATGTGCATCAGTCAAGCACAAGCTGTTCTTTAGGCAAGCATGAGAGAGAGGTAACTGGGAAAAATGCAATCATTTCTGATAAACAGGAGGTCTATTTAATTATCCAGTTGTCCCATCTAGCTCAGAGCTCTGTGAAACCACTTAGCATAAAGAATCATGCCCTTCCATCCGTTTTTCATCCACTGCCTTTTAACTGAGAGAATTCCTTTTTCATGTACTCTGTGTGCAAAAGTAAGTATGAGGTAACATCTATCTCTAGTGCAATCTCTTGATGAATATACAAATTTCCACCATTTCTGTTAAATAATTACAACAGAAGAGTATACTGAATAATGAAAGCCCGGTCTTCTTACCATTTCAGCAGTGATGAGTCACCTGGCTTTAGTAGGAGAAAGATCAAACCATAGACCCTGAGGCAAATGAATCTGATGATGGTGAAGATAGCAATCTGGGAGAAGGAAAACTTATGCAGAGGAGACTGGAAATATTTTCTACCCCTGCTGCCCACAGAATATCTACTTCATTCTTGCTCATCCCAGCATATTTATGCAACAGACAGATTAATAAATTAAATAGTGCCTCCCTAATCTTCAGTTTATCCCCAGCACATGGATACAACATGTTCCAAATCCTAACTCACTGATAACTAGGATGAATTTTAGAGTAAGAATTAAAAGAAAATCCTGTGATGAGGATGTAGAAGTTTATCATCCACATAGAAAATATCTACAAAATCATGTAAAATAAAATCTAGTGGTTTGATTCCAGGACTTGATTTGAGCTACAAACTGCTGTTGCCAGATTCCCTGTTATGTCTCTAGACAATCAGTGTTTTGCATGGCTAGAAAGGTCCACTGGCCTGGAAAGTCAGGGTGCTGGGGTGATGCTGGGTGTCTTCCCAGAACACTCCACACAAGCCTAACACCAGAGTTTCAAAAGATAAATTTGATAAAGGGAAATCAGCTCTCACCTCTTCTGTACCTTGAATTTCAGAGCCTACATCAAAGTTTCAGATTACAAACACCAAACTGTCAGGCTTTGGCATCTGACACAAGATGCCTACTGGGCATGTTTTTCAGACTCCACAAACTCACTGGGCAAATGAAGAATAACTTCTTTAATCATCTACACTGCTCCTTTGATGCAGGTATAATGAAAATCTCTATTTCACAACAGAGAAAAACGAAGAATGGAAAAAATATCACCTACCTAAGGTGAGGAAACCAGCATCACAGACAATGCTAGAATGCAGATCGTCTAATTACTGGACTGTGTTCTCCTAATTGCCAAATAAACCCGCAATCCTAGCAGAAGAATGATTATGCCTTCATCACCATCCTGTTTACTCAACAAGCCAGTAATAGAGCAATGACTGGGAGAAAATATATTTTGCTTTCTCAAAAATTATCTCAAAGATTTGACAAGTCCTCACACAGAGACCTGTAACGAGTTCAAACCACTCTTAAAATAAAAATAAAATCTGAAACAACCTCCTGAAAAGGAATCTGTGCCACCTTCTGAAACAAATTGTTCATTTACATTCCTTTAATGATCTGACTGTATTGAACCCAACACACTGAGCAACACATGCAAGAAAGCTCATTTACACTTCTAACTTTGTTTTTCCAAGGGAGCTGTATTATTTACCTCCTCGTTTTCTTTGGAGCTCTTATGATGGGAGCTATAAGCTAAATGTCTCCAGCAATAGATGGAAGATGAAAGGTGACCAAATATATTCAAACGGATAATAAACAGAGAGCATTTGTAGGTGAAAACAACCAGCTTGGCACAAGAGAGAGGGAGATAATGCAGTGGGTTTAATAGGAGGCTTTTAACGTTTCCTGTTCGGGATTGGCTGGCTTATTAATGATTTAAGCACAAATTGAATTAACCAAATATTGAACATATGTTCTTTTAAACTCTCTTAAATCTACCAGAGCCTTGCGCGGGAGAGCTATGCGGCCATGCTGTTGAAGCAGGGGGAGGATGACAAGGGGGTATTGAGGGTGACTGGGTAAGTAAAACATAACCTGAAGGTGGTCAATTTAATGCTGTGTTAGTGGCCTGAACTTTCAGTTCCCAAAGGGAAAGGATGATTAATGCCACTACCAAATGTATACCCATACCTGACCCTGATCTCATCAAATCCTGCTGCCACCATCTGCTGTTTTTAATTCCTCTGCAATATTTGTATTTGCTACCTCCCTCCTACAAAGAGAGGGAGAAAAAAAAAAATGTTCCCTGCTTATGAATGGTGTGATCTGGTTGTACTGGCTGAACGCTGGCCAGGAGGCATCTGTTGCTTATAGTCCTGACAGCATCTGCTACTATTTCTCACTTTTCCCAGCATGCTGTGAGATATGGTTTCTCCCAAAGGTGGCCTTTGTATGCACCATTGTCAATTCCATCATTGTCTGCCACAGCCTGTTCCCACGATGCAGTGGTAGTTATTACCATGCTGCAAAACCTTTTCTTGCAGGCTATCTGTAATCTAAGATATTGTGTGATTGAGTTATGCAGTTAACCCTTTTCCTATGCATCAAACCATTAAAATAAAAAGAAACAGGCTGGACCATTTTTGGAAGGAAAACCTTCAGGGCTTGCAATGGATAGGAAAGTGAAACAGATTTTTTTTGTTGGGTTTTTTTTTGCTTTTAAGATAATGACAGTTTGCCGTTAAGTAAACTCAAGGTTTAAAAACAAACAAACAAAAAAGACAAAAAGCAAAAAAATGTCCTAACTGGTAGTTTTAATTCCTTTAAAAATACTATAAAGGATGCATTGTTTTTTCTCCTGATTCCTGATACGGCTATTAAGCATTGTAACCAAATGTGTGTGAATGCTATTATTTATGTGTCTGATCCTTAAATACCCTCTGCTAGTGGGATACAGACTGAGACTTCTGATGGACATAGGCGTCCCAAGCTGTCATCTTGCCTTGTCCTTCTGTCAAACAGTTAGTGTGTCAAGCGCTTCTCCTGGGAACTTTTAGAGTAAGAGACTGTAAGCGCAGAATGGTCCGGTCTCCAGAGAGCCACTTTTACTCAGGACAATATCCTTCCTTGGTGTCAGCTCAGAATAGCCCACTATGGGGCAAGGAGAAAGAAAGTGCAACAGATGTTACTAGTAAAACCATGTTTGCAATTCTGTAAAGCTATTGCCCTTATGTACCTTCTGACCAAAATCCACTTAAAAGATGGTCAGGTTCCTAGCGGTTAGATTTTTAATTCAGGCCTGTTCACATAAATCTTTGTGTAGAGGTTAAAGGTGTAGGTGTGATTAAAATAGATATTGCATCTCTCATGTGTATGTGCCCCTCCAATTTTTCCCAAATCATTCGTAACCTTGTGGATTTTCAAATAATATAGTTATCACTTACAGCTGTATTTGTGGTAATTTCTATCTGTGTATGAATTGTAAATATCTCTCCCTAAAATACACAGGATTTGAGTGCTGATTTACCTCCCCAAATGCATTCATACATATTTATCCTCTTTTTTGTGCTCCTCTTTTTAACTTTTCATTAATTTGGAGCTTCTCATTATGTATGTAATCATACTTAAATCCCCTCAGAGGTACTTTTCACAGATTTGTAATAGTTAAAGTAAGCAAGGTAGCTGCCTCTGGAAGCAACAAAGATAATTAGCTGATTTTAAAATCCATCTTAGAGCAGATGAAAATATCAGAGAGACAGTGGGGAAAAAAACAACAATTAAAAGAAGGCTTTTTAAACTAAGCACCCCCCAAATCCTCATCGCTCTTTCTGCCCAGTCCTGAGGAGCTGTCAGGTGGTGTGATACAGCACATGGTGACAAAGTAAATATTGAGGGCAGCATTTACAAGACTACATTTGGCTACTGTTCCCGTTAGCTTCATTTGTATTATATTTTGCATCACCTACGTTACATTTTCCAGGGGAGAGGGCTTCTAAGGAGGGGGGAAATTGTTATTTTATATCTCTGCAATTCCTGTTTTAAGTGGGGACTCATGTTATGTCAACTATGTTTTTACCCTGTCTGCTCTAATAACACTGACTGTAGTAACAGCATGGAGGGTACATAAAGAACAAGTACTGTACAGACATATTACTCTCTTTGGCATCAGTTCATTTTGCCTTCACACTTTTGCTAGTTATTTAAAGTCCATTTTCAATGTTACCATAAATTTAAGTGAGGAAGTCCAATTTAAAACTGTTTTACATTCTCTCTGTGCACGTAACAGGCTAGGGAGAATAAAGCACTTTACAGGCTAAGCCAGGGAGGAGGTTAGATAACAGATCTGCCAAACTGCTGTTGGTTAAGACCATTAAAAATACATTGCTGAATCCAAGATCAAGTTCCTCTCTGCACTCTGAAGTCCTTTTTCCAGAGGCAACAGGTAACAGAAGGAAAACCATGGCTGGTGACTCACTTGCAGCTTTTCTATTGCTGACGGGATGAGCTGGGAGAAGCAAAGAGACTATCTAGAGCTGGACCTCTATACTTACAGCATCTGGTCTCCATGACAGCTGCAAAATCTTCACAAGCAGATTTGCATGGAGAAATTAATGATTTCTTTAAAAAAAAAAAAAAAAAAAAAAGAAGGAAGAGAGTATGTGTATATGAAGGAATCCATAGGTACAAACTGTGTGTGACCCACTTTTATAAAACATTTAATATCCATAGATGGAAAGGAATAAAATTATCCCAGCAGCCAGAAAACATGACTTGTGACAGAATCACAATATACAAATGCTCTGAAGGACAGATTTAAAGCTACAGGTTCCTCCCTTCTACCATTTCTCAGTCTGTAGTTCCCTGGGGCACCACCGTATCCTTTGCTATTTCCATTAGGATACCGGATCCTTTACTGACAGCTTTTTTGCAGGAGGAGCTGTGTGTTTATTATTTCCTGTAACAAGGTGAACCAAGGTGAGAAATATGATGAAGGGCACTATGACTTTCCCGAAATCTTCAGTAAAATACAGCAAACCCTGGGTGTAAGGTAAGGAGGCACAAAAGCACTGCCTTCTACAGAAAGAGATTTGCACACTAATGACATAACATTGCTTCACTGAGCCTCGCTGGATATTTTTTCCTATTCCAGGCCAACCACAGGGACTCTGTCGCTCTTTGTTTTGACTCCCCTGTGCTCATGGCCTGGCTGCAGCCAGCGAGCAGCTCGGGTGAGAGGCGGAGGGCGCACCCTGCCCCTCTGAGGCCGACGAGGGGCCCAGGCCTCACCTGCGCTATAAACCAGAACTAACTGCAGGCCTGACAGCAGCCTCCATGAAAGAAAAGCAGCACTGGCACGTTTACAGACAACAATGTGTATAAATGTTTTCCTGAATCAGGAAATATTGCAAAGAGGCAGCAATATTTTTTCCCTGTTTGTTTCAGCAGTGGGAACAAGCACAGACAAAATGCCTTCATTACGGGTGAGCAGGGTATTTAGGCTGGGATCTGGTGTCTCTTCTCCTCCCTTCAGCGTTATTGTCAGCAGATCCATTTGCAAACTAGAAAACAACTTATGGCGTGTGCAGGTAGGTTTTTGATAGCAAGTGAGAGCTGGAGGCTGTTCTCACTCACCCACTGTTTGTTTGGTTCCTTTTAATTCAGCCAAGCAGCTACAGCTCCCACCATGTGAAACAGAGACTAAAATAAAGCAAAGCAGAGGTAGGAGAAGGGAAGGGGCTACTGGAGGAGGAGGTCGCACACCAGGGGAGATCGGCCACCCTGCCTCAGCGTGCCACCCAGGCGCTTGCCCCCGGCCTCGTGGCCATGAG
>NW_010318729.1:9696-18834 GCF_000700745.2 Antrostomus carolinensis | reverse complement strand
ACCTGCTGGCCATGCTCTTTTTAATGCCCCAGGCCACAGGGCACAGTGCTGGCTCATGGCCAACCTTCTGGCCACCAGGACACCCAAACAAAGAGGGAATTTCCCCCGTCTGTCCCTGGAGCAGCCGGTCTGGCAGGGACGGACACACGCAACCTGCCGTGGGACGGCAACACGTGGTCTCAACGCTGCATTTCCCAAGCTGGTTCCTCATTGTGAGGGGCCATTTCCGTTGGCCCAGGCTCTCAGGAGAAGGGAAGCACTGGAGGGTCCATGCCTCTCCCAGATCCTGGCCTTCTATGGGGACAAGAGCCCAACACAAGGCAGAGTCCCAGGGGAGGAAGCATGCAGGGCCCCGCTTTCAGGACAGACCCTGTTCTGAAGACCCAAAGAGACCATGTTCTCTTTGCTTGACGTCGTCTGGGGTTGACAGTGGTAGAGGTATCCAGAGACTGAACTCAAAGCCTGTCCCCTGCTCCTCTCTCACTTTTCCAAAGGGAGTGGACAATTCCCAGTGAGAATTCCAGCAGGGGTCTGGAAAGGTTTGACCCTCTTGTTTTCGAGAGATCATCATCCGACTGTGGGCACTAACTCACAGTTTTCACATCTGCAACTCAGAGAAAGCCTCTGATGAAGGGTTTGCCGCCCTCACAAGGTTTGACTTCCATTTGTTTCCTCTCTGTCATCCCAGAGAAGAGGGGACTTGCTTCCAGGTCACCCAGTAACAGAGAGCTGGGCCAGACAAGGATACAACGTCCCTAGGATACAACATCCAGCCCTGGCAACAGCAGCTGTGTCCTCCTCAGAGGCACCTGCGAGGTGGCCCAGCCCCAGCAGATGCAGGCCTGTTTGTAATGCCACCCTCAGTACCTTCTTGATGTTGGCCAGAATGCTGTGGCCATCCACAAAGGCGTCCCCTGATGTGATGCTCTCGTCACCAGTCAGCATCTTGAAGGTGGTGGTTTTTCCTGCTCCATTGAAGCCAAGAAGGCCAAAGCATTCCCCTTTGCTGACCGCCAAGGAGATCCTGTCCACTGCCAGCAAGGACTCCTGGCTGTCGTAGACCTGCCGGAGACCAAAGCACAAGCCGCACCAGTCACCAGACATGCCAAGATGTCCTGGTTTTTGCCCCATCATGGGGCAAACCAAGGCAAGTGTGGTTCTACCAACCCCACGAGGACCATAGCTCAGTTGGCAGCAGGATGGTCATGAAGGGCCACGCTCTCCTCACCTTGGTGAGCTCCTTGATGACCAGAGGGCTGCTGAGAGATGATAGCAGCTCTGGTGGTGACTCCAAAACCTTCTTCCTCTCATCTGCCACGTCCCGGTCCTCTGGCAGTGCAGACACCCTGTTCAGCAGTGCCACCTAAACACGGGGGAGAAAAAAAACACTCTTTGCCACCTGGCTGCTGTGGGACAAGTGGGTTTCTCCAGGCTGACCTGAGGCAAGTGTCCCCAACCTGGGCAGGATCATAGAATCATAGAATGGTTTGGGTTGGAAGGGACCTTAAAGCTCATCCAGTTCCAACCCCCCTGCCAGCAGCAGGGACACCTTCCACTAGACCAGGTTGCTCAAAGCCTCATCCAGCCTGGCCACAAACACTTCCAGGGAGGAGCAGCCACAGCTTCTCTGGCCAACCTGGGACACTGTCTCACCACCCTCACACCAAACAATTTCTTCCTCACATCTCATCTCCATCTCCCCTCTGCCACTTTCAAGCCATCACCCCTTGTTCTGTCACTCCCTGCCCTTGGCCAAAGTCCCTCCCCACCCTTCCTGGAGCCCCTTCAGGTACTGGGAGGCCACTAGAAGGTCTCCCCGGAGCCTTCTCTTCTCCAGGCTGAACAGCCCCAACTCTTCCATCAGCCACCTCCAGGTACACCTCACTCCCTTTGGGTACCCAATGGGATCTACCCCTCTGATCAACCAGCTCCAGGGATACTCCCCCAAAAAGATGCTTTAGGTGAAGAGGCCCATGGGTTTGGGACCTCCAAGTGTCACTTCGTGCAGAGTCCTGAACGGTGGGAGAAGCAGGATTTGCATCCATGAGCACTGAAGCTCAACAACTCCACAGACCTCAGGAATTGGAACAAGATCTGAGGAAGCCACATGGGCACGTCTCCAGGTCACAGGGACTCCTGGGCTTGGTTTGGCACGAGTGCTCCTCACTTCTCCCTCCCACATGCTTCAGCTCACCCACTTCCGCCGCCTGCAGATGCCACAGACCAAAGTTCTCAGTCTCCAGAGAAGGTTTGTCTCAATGAGGAAAAGGAGGAAAAGGAAGGAGAAGCCCTGGACGGTCAAAGATGTCAGGTATCGTCCAATCCCAGGCGTCTCCCAGGAAAAGTAGTTCATCTGATAACTGATATCTGAGCAGGGATGGAACAAAACAGACTTGGGTGAATCCACACTCTGGGCAGGGGCAGGAAGCTCCAGAGAAAGCTGTGAGCCCAGAGCTTTGGCAGACTCATCTTCATCCCAGCCCACACTGGGCTCCCAGCCCACAGCTCTTCCCAATGCTTCCCACAAGGATTCAGGTCTGGAGAGGACCTGGCAAAAGATGCCCAGTGGAGGCATGCAAAGGAGATCAAGTCACTCTTGGGACTGGGATTTCTTTCCTTGTCTATCAAACTCTCCCTAGTCCACATCTTCCTCAGATCATTCCTGAGGAAAAGATTCCTTAATCGGATCACCTATGAGCATCAAACCCTGCCCAGACTTAGCTTTAAAATGGTACCTGGAGCTACTGCCCAGGTGGGGTTCGAGGCTCTGTGATGCTGCCCAGCTCCACCACCCACCCCACAGAGACCCCCCAGACCAGGATGGGCAGGTGAGAGCAAACACAGAGACTCACTGAAGGCCTTGCAGATGAAGATGGCTTCAACGGAGGAGGTACAAAACTGAATGAACTCATAGTTCTGGTAGAAGTCACTGATGCACTGGCCCAAGCAGTAATTGGGTAAGATGAGAAAGACTTTATCCAGGGTTTTGGAGAGGTCCACCAAGCCCAGCTCTGAAAGAGGAGCACAGGAGGATCAACAGATTAGAGAGAGCTTGTTTTAGAGAAAGACCTTGATACTTCTAAGTTCAGAAAGAATATCAACAAATTTTATGATGTTTAATGGGTGAGAATGGACTGTCACAGGGTTCTTTGCTAGTGTGGGGACAGCCCTGGGGTGAAAGAGTCCCCTTGGGGGCCAGATCTTCTCAGTGACAGCAGAGTGTGGTGCTGGGCAGGCACAGAGGGCAGCGACCCACCTGGGATGCTCATGATGGTGACCGCAAGGAAGGTGGCTGTGCCCGAGAGGATGTTGAAGATGGTGAGACGGGTGTAGGCTGTGGCTGCCACTGAGAAGAAGAAGCTGAGGAGGTACATGAGGGGGATGATGGCCCAGCCATAAAGGAGGAAGATCAGCATCACATCAACGAGGTGGCTGTCTTGGGTGAAGGCTTGCACATCAAAGGCTTGGAATATCACCTGGGGCACAGCAATGTGAGAACACACATTTGTCTTGACCACAAACGATGTGTCCTTGTCTCAACCATCCAGGCAGCAAGGTAACAGCAGCACCACATTGACCTGGATAACCCCTCATAAATGGTTCCTGCCAGCAGCCCATGCCTGTCCCCAAGAGAAGCCCCCCTTCTTTCTGCCCTGGGACACAGAAAGGTAGATCTGGGGAATTTCTCTCCACGTTCCCAAGTATTAGAGATTTTTCTAGTGCCCACACCCAAGCGTTCACGTGCTGGAGGCAGCAGCCAACTGACCAGCTGGTTGGCCATGGCCCAGCTCCCAGCAGGACCAAGGGACAGCCTTCTTGCTGGTGCTTTCTCTTAACTCAGACAGTGCCAGATCCAGGTGGCCTCATCCTTTTCCCTCCACCAACCCACACCTCAGCTCTCCCAGAGGAGCAGCACCCATAGCTCTCACCCAAGGGGAGGACAGGAAGGTGTCAGGGGTGACTCACCAGCATCAGAGCACAAGGGATGAGGAAGTTGATGATGTCCCAGAGCAGGGCAGAAAGCCAGAAGTTGACCACATAGACGCCGCTGACAAACTGGACGTGCTTGGCTTTGATGGCCCGCTCGCTGACCAGCAGCAGAGCGAAGGTGCTGGCAAGCGAGGCCATGCCATACAGCAGGTTGATGGCAATGGCAAACCCCGTCTGGCCTCTGTGGGGAGAGCAGTGGGGCAGGTCAGGGCAGGGACAGCTCAACAGACCAATGCTGAGGCTACGTGGGGACAGCACGACCACACTGTGCTTCTTGTGGAGGCTGCGCTCAGCCAACATGCAGAAGAAGCAGCCCACAATAAATGCACATCCCAGGCACAGCCCTCCCAGCCCACCACAAAACTCCACCCTGCCTTTGTGAGGTTCCACACACGTCCCCTCTGGTACAGGAGAGGTTCAGAGACCCTGGAT
This sequence comes from Antrostomus carolinensis, assembly GCF_000700745.2. Lineage (NCBI taxonomy): Eukaryota > Metazoa > Chordata > Aves > Caprimulgiformes > Caprimulgidae > Antrostomus > Antrostomus carolinensis. The sequence continues at coordinate 14,412 of NW_010318729.1, read as the reverse complement.
GCAGGATTTTGGGAAGTGTATGGTCATACAGCCCCCTCTGCTCTGAGCACCTGGGGGAAACCAACCCCAACCAGTGTCTAGAGGGGAATATCCAACCACTGAGATACGTGCGTGGGGTGGCATGGCTGCCAGGCTCAGGTAGGTAAGTCATCTACCCAGCTTTGCTCTCCTGACCTCCTGAGTGCAATCACAGCTACGTTTGGGTCTGAGGAGCTCCAGCCTGGCTCCTCCACTGACACCAGGACACCCAAGCCAATCTGTACCCATGGAAGTCACACGCCCTAGCAGGAAAACAAGCACCACGCCATCTGACATACTCCATGAGCTGGTCTTTGGCCTTCTCGGTGATGTTGCGGGGCTGAGGGTAGTTGGTGACTGTGATGGAGACGTTGGGGCCCGCCAGGACCCTGAAGACAGCGTTGTCAGCCAGCATAAGGGTTGTGGCAGGGGAGTGATATGCCTGGTTGTTGAAGAGTGCGGTGACCACCGTGCGGTTCCCGGCTCCTTCGAAGGAGGCAGCTGCGATGTAGTGCTCGTTGAAGGCTCCCCCTTCCTCGGAGGCTCTTGAGATGAGGTACTCCTCCAGGCCACCTGCCAAACACCATGGCTGTTATGAGCAGGCTCCATCACATGAGAGCTAACTGGGGCCAACTGGAAAAGACTGCAAGCAGCCCCAGCCCTGGTGGCCACCCCAGCTCTGATGATGGCCACAAACACAGCGTTATGGAGAACACAGCTCTGCTCAGGTGAGGAGGGGTCCTAACAACCATGGGACTGTCCCGTGTAGGAGAGGACACAAGGGGATATGTCAAAGCTGGGACCTGAGCCACCCACACCAAGGGCCTTTGCAGGAGAAGCCTATGGCTCCAGCTCCAGGGGTGCTCCACGAACCCTCACCCAACACCTCCAGCGGTGACTGGCGCTGGGCGTCCAGCAGCTCCACGTACTGCTCTGCCAACCTCTGCGACAGACCCGAGGCAGCCGAGACGGAGAAAGGCACAATGGTCTGGCCGTAGGGCTCCAGCGTCAGCCTCAGCAGGGAGGAGTCCCTGGGTCCTGGGAAGGTCTTGGCCACGATGAGGGCAAAGGCAGTGAAGACCAGAGGCACGAGGAACTGTGCTGCCACCATCTTCCAGTTGCGCCAGCTGTACATGGCTCGCTTCATGAACATGGCGTAGAACTGCTGGCAGCACAGGTAGAACTGGGAGGGGAGATGGCAGGTCAATGTGAGCCCTGACAGCTGGGGACAGCCCCACCGGCCACATCACCCCATGCAGCTGATGGGGGGAACGACCCCAAAACCACCTCCCCGTCCTGCACGTAGCCCCCGAGCCCGTGGCAGAGCCTGCTCTCCAGCCGGCATGTCAGGGGATTGGCAGGGGAGCTGCTTGGCTCCAGCACAGCAAGTCAGCTCAGCAAACCCCAGGGCTTCCTGACGGGATGCAGTCACTTTGGGATCTCAGGTGTTAAAAGCACCTTCAACCATGACTTTGACCTTCCTCAACCTCTCAGCACTTGAGGTTCACAAACAGGATTACTGCTGCTGGCCAAAGCGACTGGGTTGAGAAGCCTGGGAGCTCCCAGCCCTGCCCCTGCAAATGCCTTCTTTGCTCTTTAAACCCATGAACATCTTTCTCCCCTTCTGCCTTTGAGATGTGCCCTGGAGAAGCCCAGGGAAATTTATCACGGGCACATAGGCAGCGGGCCAGGAAGGGCTGCCATGGATCTGAACACAAGCCCAGGAAGGGAAGGAAGATGTTTTTTCTTATCTCCCTGCTGGAAATCCCAAGTGATGTAGCAAGGGCAGGTGAAAACCACTTTAGATCACCTGGAACACCTTCAAGAACGTCTCTGTAGACCTCAAGATTAACATGAGGAGGATGGCAGGGACCGATCCAACGACTAAAAATACTTTGCCCTAAAGATGTAGATTCTACTTCTCCTTTAGTAACTTCCAAATCACAGGCAGCAAGACCAGCCACAGGAGAACCTTCATCTGGCAACCCTGCTCTGAAACCCATCTTCACATGTGCTGTCCCCATTCCTGCAGCACCAGCAGCCCCAGCACTCACCCCGGTGTTGAGCTTGATGCTGGAGCAGTCCTCGGTAATGAGCGCCCCGCTGTCATCAGTCATATCTGTCATGCCACTCAGGCTGCTGGAGTCATCCATGGCCCAGTCATTGGAGCGTCTCTCATGCTGGTACTGGAGAGCAGGCAGCTGGATGGCCTGGATATCCATGCTGGAGTCCACCAGCTTCCCAACCCTGCGCCAGGAGGGAAAGCAGGTGATGAAACACAGACCCAGGCAGGATCAAGCTTCCCCCTGAGCTGGGGAAGCCAAACCCAAGAGACAAAACCCAACACGTGCTCCGGAGAGTGTGTAGGACACTCCTGTCACCCAAGCACACGGGGACTGTGCCACCAGGGCCAGCCCTCCTCCTGCCTACCTCAGGAAGACCTCCTCCATGGTGGTGACGGATGCGCCGTAGCTGGCGATGCCCAGCTCCTCCCGCCTCTGCTCCAGCTCGGTGAACAGGGCCTCAAACCTGAACGGAGAAGTGAGGTGTTAGACGCTGACACCCATGAGAGGGGACACTCCGAGGTGCAGACCCTCTGGGCATCGGTCCTGCAGCCAGCTCCAGGGCTGCCTGGGACACTACCCACCCCACTGCCCCTGCAGAGAGCAGCTTTTGGGCTCCAGCTTCTGCTCTTTCTCACCACAGGCAGCCTCAGCTAGCCCTGTATTTGATTTTGGGGCCAAACCAGCCCGCCCTGTTGTGCCACCATACTCATTTGTGTCACCCTCCACGCTGCAGCTGTCACCAGGCAGTGATGTCCCATGTGGATGCTGCATGGGCAGCGACAGGTGGGCACAGGGGCACCAGAGCGATGTCCCAGCAGACGCAGGGGAGGACACTGGTGAAAGGAAGAACCAAACCCAACTCTCCAAGACTGATGCAGGGAGCAGCTCCCCTTTCCAGTAAGCCCGTGATGACAGTGTGTGCCCCAGTGTGTGCAGATGAGGTGACCCACAAGCAGGACAAGCAGGGGACAGTGCTGTTACCTGTGCGTGCTCTCCTTGGGCAGGATGAAGGACAGCTCTGCCCCGGCATTGCTCTCCATGGTGGCGTTGGGCACGTAGTGACAGATGAGGCGGGAGATCTCTCCCAGGTTGCAGTAGGGTTCCTTCACCATCACCATGTGATATCCTGCCCCTGGGCAGAGCCAGAAGAGAAGGGACAGGGGGGTAAATCACAGCCCAGACTGGCCCTGGGGAGCTGGGGCTGAGGGAAAGGACGCTGAAGCACCGCAGAGCAGCGGTGGCTTTGCCTGGGCTACGGACACGATGCAAGAGCACGTGTGGGGATGGGCCTCAGAAGAGGCAGAACAGCACGATGGGGAGCGAACAGCCACCCAACAAGGAGCAATGGGTTCCCTGCCCTGTGTCCCCCTCCTGCTCTTCCCTGGCAAGGAGAAGACACCGAGCGCGCCCTGCCTGCTCCTCCCTCACCGTATTTACGCTTGAGGAAGAGCGAGGAGCCACAGCACTGCAGCTCGCCCTTGGCCATGATAGCTATGCGGTCCCCCAGCAGGTCAGCCTCGTCCATGAAGTGGGTGGTCAGCAGGATGGTGCGGTTGCTCCTCTGCTGCTGCAGGAGGTCCCACGTGGCCCTGCGAGAGGCTGGGTCCATCCCTGACGTCGGCTCATCCAGCATCACCACCTGCACACAGGAGATGGGTGCTGGTCAAAAAGGGGTGGGAGAGGCACAGCAGTGCAGGAGAGGGCAACCCCAGGGCCCAGAAGGAGCCTTGACCTCCCAACACACATGGGATTATCTTGCTTGGGGGAGCAGCTACCAGGCATCAGAGCTGCACTGCAACCTCAGGGTGGTCCTCAGAGCCATCTCCCTTTATGGGAGTGCTCCTGCCCACTCCTTGCTGTCCCCACATCTCCCAGTGGCTCATCATGGGGTGAGGGACAACCCTCAGAGCCACCAGGGCCTTCATTCATAGAATCATAGAATATCATGGGGTGAGGGACAACCCTCAGAGCCACCAGGGCCTTCATTCATAAAATCATAGAATGGTTTGGGTTGGAAAGGACGTTAAAGACCATCCAGTTCCAACCCCCTGCTGTGGACAGGGTTGCCAACCACTAGATCAGGCTGCCCAGGGCCCCATCCAACCTGGCCTTGAATGTCTCCAGGGATGGGGCATCCACAGCTTCTCTGGGCAACCTACACTGGCCCTGGGGAGAAAGGTTTGAGGCCACCAGCCCCACTGAAGATGCTTGCCTTGGAGTCCCCAATGAGGGCAATGCCAATGGAGAGCTTGCGCTTCATGCCGCCGGAGAGCGCCTTGGTCAGCGAGCGGCGCTTGTCCTCCAGGTTGAGGATCCTCAAGATGTGGTTGATCTCCTCGGGGCACTTGGAGGGTGGGTACCCCTTCAGCTGCCAGAGAGGAGGAAGGGAGGGTTAAGCCTGCCTGTGGGGGGGAGTGTCTCTGGCAAAGACCCATCCCACCACATCAGCAGGATGCTGCTAAACCCCACCACACTCCCTCCTCCATACCCAGGCAGGAAGGTGGGGAAGCACAGGGATGGACTCCTGCCCGGCCCCTAAGGAGTTGGCACAGCCAGTGTGGGGGTCTCTGCAGAGCCAAGCCGCCCACAACCCTCCACTCCTCCATCAGCCAAGCAGGGAGCTCCTGCCCAC
>NW_010318729.1:9392-9650 GCF_000700745.2 Antrostomus carolinensis | reverse complement strand
CCCCGCTTTCCCAGCCTCAGGAAGCCCCAGGGTGGCTGCAGGGGTGTCTCCCCCAGGGTTGGCTCCCAGGGGCCCAGCAGTTCTCCCCCCAAGCGCGGTGCTCACCCCTGCGTAGAAGTGGAGGTGTTCTTCCACTGTCATGTTGTCGAAGAGGACGTCGTGCTGGGGACACAGCCCCAGGCTGCGGCGGATCAGGACCATGTCCTGGGAGATCTCGTAGCCGTTGATGTACGCCTGCCCGCCCGTGGGAGAGTGCAG
>NW_010318729.1:8980-9189 GCF_000700745.2 Antrostomus carolinensis | reverse complement strand
GGTGCAGCGGGCAGGCGAGCCTGGCAGAGGTCCAGGCAGGGCCAGGGCACATCTCCAGGGAAGGTCCCGTGAGCACCCTGGCCTGGCAGGAGCAGCACAGAGTGACAGGGAACAGGGAAGAAAGGACCGTCAAAGGTCACCGTGTCCACCGTGCCAAAACAGGCTGCCCGGAGCTCAGCAGCTCAGGAATGAAGACAACCAGTTCTTGG
>NW_010318729.1:623-8921 GCF_000700745.2 Antrostomus carolinensis | reverse complement strand
CCTCCCTGCCTTATCATGACAAAGCCTGCAGAGACCCATCAGACAGCTGATCCTTTCTCTCCTCAGGGCTCTCCCACACAAAGCCTGGCTGTCTTTTGCCCCACTGGCTGATCCCACTCTGGTGGAGGGCTGGGCAGGGACCCCCACCCTCCCTCAGCCTCCCCAGGCAGCAATGTGCCTCTCACTACCCCAGAATCCCTGGCCAACAGCTCAGTGAACCAAAGGTGCTCCAGGGAAGAGCAACAACCTCTCCCCAACCTCAGAGATAAGTACAGCTCCACTTTGCAAGTCCAGCCATCAGCCCTTCCCTGCCACAGGTCGGCCCCACAACCAGACACAGCTCCCACCTGTGAGCATGGACAGAGTGGTGGTCTTCCCAGCACCGTTGTGTCCCAACAGGACGGTGATCTGCCCTTCATACATGTTCACCGTTAGGTCCTTGACTGCCTCTTTCATCTTGTTTCCCACTTTGAAGACCTATGGAGATCACGTTAACGAGTCGATGCTGCACTTGAGGCAAGTGCTCTCAGATCTGCCCCCTCTGCTCCACCCACCAGTCAAAGCCCACGATGCTCACGGGGTGTTGGCATTAGACAATGGGTCTCAGTGAGGTTAAATTCAGATGTCAACAGGTTAAATACAGATGTCACCGCACCTGTAAGTGCCTAAGACTTCAGCCCACAACAAAATGCAGCCAGCTCTGGAGAAGAGCTTCACCTCCCTTACAGCAGCCAAGCAACACAGCCCTGGGCGAGGAGGGCAGCAAAATGGCAAGGAAGCTGCCTGCAGGAAGTGGTTTTTACCAAAAAACCAACATTATGATGTGTTTGTGCTCTGCTGGGCAGTTGGTACCTTGGAAAGGTGCTTTATTTTGATTCCTGACACAAGGTCAGCAGGTTCTTCCTCAATGTACTGGCTCTTCAGGGCTTTCTCGGGGTCCTCCTCCTCCTCCTTCTCTTTTCCCACGACAGTCCTGGGGCGCGTGCACCAGTACGAGGGCTGATGGAAGAAAGCAGAGAGAGACAAACTCAGGCACAGGCAGAGACCAGCCCTTCTCCCCAGCCTTGTCCACCCTCCTCCTCCCATGCAGGTGCCTCCCAGGGATCTGCAAGACCACTCTCCTCAGCCTGGGAATTGCCAACCAGCACAACTTCAGCAGGGAGGTCGGACAGAGGATGAACCTGCTCCTCCTGCCCGGGTTCTCCCTCTCAGCAGCATCGCCCGCGATTACACAGGCAGCTTTTCCCCATCTTCATTCCCATGGACAAGGTCAGTACTTCAACGAGAAGCAAAACTGCTCAGGCAGAAGTATCCTGGCCAAAAAAAGTCCACGCAATGGATGACCATCCCCTCCAAAACCCTTGACACACACTAAATACAAACAGCCTGGGGTCCAGCTGCTGCAATTACAGCCTTTTTTTTTTTTAGCTGGCTCTCTAGGAATGAAAATAAGTGTCCAGGAATTTAAATCCCTGTGGAAATAGCAATCCAACAACTCCTGGACCCAAAATCAGCATCTTACTGTGGCTTTTGGCAGACAGCTGGATCTCCACTACCCTGGTCTAGCTGCAAGAAGGAGCAGGATGCTGCAGTGAAATCACACTGGGATACGGACTTTGGAGGAGAGGAAAAACCTCCCGACCAAATAACAACAGATAAGTTCACACGATCAAAACTGTGTCGCTGTGGCTTAACGAACCCTCAGCAGCCAGCTGAGCTGTGGAAACCACCACAGAAGTTGACACCGAGCATTTGACTTGGCAGAGTGAGGGCAGTTCAGCTGACGGGGTGACAGTTGTCACCCAGCCCCTGGCACGAGCACGTGTGGGCTGGCAGCGGGACACAGACCGCCCGGGTCCACCTGGATGGCAGCGCTCGGGGTTTCCAATGACTGGATCTGGTTGCTCACACCTAGAGCTTCTCTCCAACACTTGGGCATGGAGACACTTAACACCACCCTGCATGCCAACAAGTGTCGGGACAAAGATTTAAAGTCAAGACTCTCAAGATGTTCTTCATATTCCTTAAAAAGAGGCTGCATCAGCCTTTACATGCTGCAGACCCCTTGATTTTGGAGGGCAGATGGTGCCACTCTTAGTCTAGCCCACAGTGCAGAAGTGGGGACCAGCCCCAAGTGATGCCCGTCAAGCCCCCTGGAAGGGGTTCATAAACAGTGCTCACCATCAAGAAGAAGTACCAGGGCTGAGGGACGCCGTACTCCCCGGGAAAGACGGCCTCCACGTACCAGGCCACCACGCCGTAGAGCACCGAGTCCAGGAGCAGCATCCCCAGCACTTGGGCCAAGGTAAAGTTGTCGTCCACACTGACTGGCTTCATGAGGTCCCTCCACTGGATGCCAGTCCCTGCAAGGCACACAGGGCACTGCCTACCTCTGCATCCCCAGAAGGACAATGAGTTCTCTCAGATAGCATCCCCTCTCCTAATTCACTGCGCGCTGACGAGGAGCACACGGATGGATCTACAGATCTTCTGGAGATGGAGAGAGAAGACGCAGCAGGAAGCGCGCTGACAGCTCAACACTCCCCACCCCACCACGCTTCTTCCACCCCATTCTCTGCAACTGCCTGGGAAAGAAGCAATCTCTTCTCCTGTTGTTGTCCCTCCATCATTGTAGCCAACTTCTTAGTGCCATCACTTTGCTAAAGCATGGCCTCTGCTGGAACCAACAGCAAATTCTTATTAACAAAGAAACAAGAGGGTGTAAGGGTGGTCAGACACTGGCCCAGGTTGGGCAGAGAAGCTGTGGCTGCTCCTCCCTGGAAGTGTTGAAGGCCAGGTTGGATGAGGCTTTGAGCAACCTGGTCTAGTGGAAGGTGTCCCTGCTGCTGGCAGGGGGGTTGGGACTGGATGAGCTTTAAGGTCCCTTCCAACCCAAACCATTCTATGATTCTATGATTCTATTAAAGATCTATATTAGGAAGGAGGAGATGGGTTCCCACCCCGTGGAACAGAATTTGCTTTGTAGTGACGATGGCATTTAGCGCAGCCCAGACTGCCAGGGCCATGGGTTTGGAGGGGCAGAGCACTGGTGCTGATACCACCTGTGGGAGCAATCAGCAATTAGCCCTCCCGCTCTCGTTAGGAGCGGGACAGTGTTTCTCCCTGACTTCTTTCCACCCATCACACCACATGCAGGCTGGTCCCAACCCACCACAAAAAAAATCTGGTTCCTCCTCCTGATGGGAGGCACTTGCTCACCTTTTCCTTCGAACATGCCAATAAGCTGTGCCCCCATGGCCATGGCCACGTTGGAGATGAGGCAGGATGCCAGCTTCTGGCTGTGGGACATCAGGTCGTAGCGGGGTGAGATGAAGAAATAAGGGATGTAGGAGAAAAAGTAGAGGAAGCCGCCAGCAGCAGCCGCGACGTTTGCTGCCAGCAGAGAGAAGCGAGAAGGAAAATGTCAATAATGCGGTGATGCCACCAAATATTTCTCACCAGCTTTCCATCTGGGGAGATTCAAGCTTTCTGGACAAAGGGTGGTTACAGGGGGGCAGGATGAGGATGTGCCCATGTCCCATGCCAAGGCAGGAGCAGTGTTGGACCCCTGCCCACCCCAGACCAGAGCGTCCTGGGGCCAAGACAGCCAGATGAGGCCACAGCACATGAGCTTGTCTGGTTTGGGAAGTGACAGCACACACATCCCTTCCCACACAGCATGGGGAAAACACAGCCAAAAAGGGGAAGAAAGGCCCCCCAGCTCCCCATGTCAAAGCAGTTATTCAACACAGAGCCCTCACATAACTCTGGAGCTGGCCCTGCTCTGAGCAGGATGGACCGATGACCCCCAGAGCTGCCTCCCAACCAAAACTAACCCAAGATTTTACAGCACGTGGCCCATAATGCCCTCCCAGCCCCGTGGGTCAGCAACACAAGGAGGCAGCTGGGGAGGGACTCACCTCTCGAGAAGAAGGTGCTCACCATGAAGTTGAAGGAGATGGAGGAGATGGAGAAGATGGCGAGGAAGGTGAACACCAGCGTGGGGTCACTATTGGTGAGCACTGCTCCCTGTTCGCTCACCTACCAAGAAAATCTGGTTATACCTAGGGCTGGCCAAGCCGGCCATGGCTGCAGGTACGTGGGGGCAGCTGAGACCTGATGTCCTCCATGGGTTAAAGACAAACTGATGGGTGAGAACACCCAAGCCTTCCTAGACCACTCTAGAGGGAAGAAAGATGCGTTGTCCTTGTATGATGCAGGGTCTAAGCAACAGGGGACACCTTGCTCAGCACCCAGGAAGCCACCTCCTGCTTCTCATCGTGTGGGCACAAGCAGAGAGGACAGCTCGAGTCCCTCCAAGGGCAGGCAGGGCTGCAGGGGTGGGGTGGTCCTGCCCTGCATGGGACTGCCTGGGCCTCCCCAGTGCCTGTGGGGCTCCAACCTCTCAGCCCCCTCCTGGGGAGGTCACCCCTGCCGTGAAAAGCAGCGCTGCCCACCCAGCTCTGGAGAAGCCCAACTCCATCCTCAATTACACAGCTGGAGGAGTCCTGAGATGCCAGGAGGCTCCAGTCCACAGCTGAGAAGCCTTGTCATTGTTGTGCCCCGCCAGCACAGAGCTTCTGGTCTGCAGAACCATGGCCTGGGGAAAGACACTCACCTTGACACAGAAGAGCACGGTGACGAAAAACACCGACACCAGGAGGAAGAGGAAGAACATGAGGAACCAGGCACTCCAGTGCAACCAGTTGCTGAGGCCCATCATGTGCATGTACTCCTGTGGAGAGATCACGCCGTCACCCAGGGCTGCACCCACACTTCCCAGGCATGGCCAGGGTGAGGTGGAGGCCCTGGTCAGGGGGTGCTGGCGGTGGCTTTGCCCTGCAACGCTAGTGAGGGTGGCACTGGAGAATATCAGAGAATCATAGAATGGTTTGGGTTGGAAGGGACCTTAAAGCTCATCCAGTTCCAACCCCCCTGCCAGCAGCAGGGACCCCTTCCACTAGACCAGGTTGCTCAAAGCCTCATCCAACCTGGCCGAGAACACTTCCAGGGAGGAGCAGCCACAGCTTCTCTGGCCAACCTGGGACACTGGCTCACCACCCTCACACCAAACAATTTCTTCCTCACATCTCAGCTCCATCTCCCCTCTGCCACTTTCAAGCCATCACCCCTTGTTCTGTCACTCCCTGCCCTTGGCCAAAGTCCCTCTCCAGTTTTCTTGTAGGCCCCTGTCAGGTACTATCTCCCCAAAGAGCTCAGTTAAAACCACAGCAGCTGATGCCAGTGAGGCCACCATGGCCACTTGGCAGCAGGGCAGAGGGCAGGACAGCCCCGGGGAAGCCAAGCCCTGTGTGCTCAGCCCTGCTCTTGCAACCACCACATCAGCTGAGCTCCAACCGCCCCCACAACACAACTCAGACACATGGGTTTCCACATTCAAAAGACAAAACTCTTGCTTCCCACACGCTGAACTCTTGAATCTACAAAACCCTGGACTCCACAAGTGCTGCTCTCTCTCCAAGCCACCTCCCAGCCCAGGAGAAACACCAGCCCCTCAGTCCAACAGCCTTGGCCGCATGGTGAGGAGAGCCAAGCCGCATCCTGGCAGCAGGATTAGTGACATTCCTCCCCAGGGCTCGCTAATCCACTGCCATCCCCACCTCCTGCTTGCTGGCTCCAAACCCAACGGGGATTTTGTTCCTCATTTGGGGAGGGACTTTTCATAAGGGCAGTTAATGACAGAACAAGGGGAAACGGGTTTAAGCTGAAAGAGGGGAGATGGAGCTGAGATGTGAGGAAGAAATTCTTTGGAGTGAGGGTGGTGAGACAGTGTCCCAGGTTGTCCAGAGAAGCTGTGGCTGCTCCTCCCTGGAAGTGTTGAAGGCCAGGCTGGATGAGGCTTTGAGCAACCTGGTCTAGTGGAAGGTGTCCCTGCTGCTGGCAGGGGGGTTGGGACTGGATGAGCTTTAAGGTCCCTTCCAACCCGAATCATTCCATGATTCTATGATTTAAAGGCAGCATCTGCTGGAAAACGCCGCAGAGCGAGGGGAGCACCCAGATGTCCCACCACTCACGTTACCTTCAGCTTCTTCTCCTTCTCATGCACGACGGCACGGACAATGTTGAGCGAGGTGTAGGTGAAGCTGAGCATGAGCAGCAGGGGCAGCTGGTTCTGGATGGCGAGGAGGAAGAGGTCATTGACGTAGGCCGGGTAGGGGAAGCGCTGCACCACCACCGTGATGTTATCCAGCAGGCTGGTGGAGCTGGCGTTGGCGTGGTGCTGCATGATGGCTCTGTCTCATGCACGACGGCACGGACAATGTTGAGCGAGGTGTAGGTGAAGCTGAGCATGAGCAGCAGGGGCAGCTGGTTCTGGATGGCGAGGAGGAAGAGGTCATTGACGTAGGCCGGGTAGGGGAAGCGCTGCACCACCACCGTGATGTTATCCAGCAGGCTGGTGGAGCTGGCGTTGGCGTGGTGCTGCATGATGGCTCTGTCCACCGCGTGCTGCACCGCCAGGAAACCTTCTCGGATGTAACCTGCATGGCAAAATCAACACAGGGCAACAGAGATGGGCGCGGGTGTTGGAGAGAGGGGTTGGCAGAGGGAGAGAAACAGCCTTTGTGGGAGGGATCGCTTGGGAAGAAGAACGGGAAACAAAACTAGAGCTCCTCAGAAAAGCAGAATAAACATCACTATCGACACACCTGGGCTTGGGAAGTATTTACACCACAGCAATGGAAATCTTTCCTAACCATCACTTAAAAGCAGCTGGCAGGAAAACTCCAGTTCCAGGTGCAGTTGCCTGTCTGCAGGCTTGGCTCTGCTTCTGTACGAGGGGAGCTTCTCCATCAACGTCAACCACCAGCAACGGCGCTGAGCTTGGACCTGGTCCCTTTGGTTTTGTAAAGCCAGAGCGTACGGGGCACTACGCAGGTGTTGGTGAGGAAGATCCTGTCCTGTTCCTCACACATTTGGCTTAAACTTTTGTGCATTAGGAAACAGTGAGAGATTTTTAATTTTTTCTTTTCAAGTCATCTGTTTTCCTGTGGGATTTCTGCCATGTGTTACCATCAAATTCAAAAAACGAATTGAAAAAAAAAAAGAATAGAAACTCAAATTCTGCTTTGAAAGCCCCAAAGGAGCATTTTGAAAGTTAATTGCTTAAAATGACCTAGACAGGGAAGGAAGAAATAAGAATACAAGATCACGAGCAATGTTTTATATTAACTAATTTACTAAACAAACATGGAAGCGAGGGATCTGATCCGGGCTCCTGGTCACCCTGTCCTGCAGAACATCTGAACCAGCCGATGCCGCTCTCTCTCGGGCTCTCAGGGTTATTTATGCTGCGTGAGCACAACCCCCTCTCCCTCGGCCTCTCTGTCTTTTCTTGATGTCACTATTCAACCTCATCAATGTTTATAAATATGTAAAGGGTGAATGTCAGGAGGATGGAGCCAGGCTCTTCTCAGTGATGCCCAATGGTAGGACAAGGGGCAATGGGTGTGAGCTGGAACACAGGAGGTTCTGCTTCAACTTGAGAAGAAACTTCTTTCCAGTGAGGGTGACAGAGCCCTGGGACAGGCTGCCCAGGGAGGGTGTGGAGTCTCCTTCTCTGGAGACATTCAAGACCCGCCTGGACACCTTCCTGTGTGATCTCATTGAGGTTCCTGCTCTGGCAGGGGGATTGGACTGGATGATCTTTCAAGGTCCCTTCCAATCCCTGACACCCTGTGATTCTCTGTGTGAGAAACCCAACCGAGGGAAATGTCCCTTCTGCAGCCGCAGAGGAAGCTCCCAAAAAATCAAGTCCTAAGGCAGTGCCAGCTCGGGCAACGTCCCCACTGCCTCCTGCTCGGTCGGTCAGTGGTTTGGTTTTCCTTAAAAATCTGCACTCAAACCACACAATTGCTCTATTTACTTTTAAAGTGTTTAAGCAGCATGATAAACACTGAGCAGTTTGGACCCGGAAATAACTTTTCCATTAAGAATATATTTGAAAAGAGAGAGAGAGAAAAAAAAAACAAATTTAAAAAATTCACCTAAGAAAAATCTATTCTTCTCCAATCGCTCTTAGTAGAGGCACCCAGAGGCCAGTGATGCCCAAGAAGTCATGGGATATTTATTTAAAATATTCCAATAAAATTAACTTATTAATAAAATGAATTAATTTAATTAAAATAATTTTATAAATAAGTTAAACTATTTATTTAAAAACTCAGAGTCTCAGTGACTCCCTGTAACGTCCATCTCTTTGGTCAAGAAATAGCCCATGGCAGGCAAGTGGTGGCCCTCACCTGGTGTCCCTCCATCAGCAAACTTGGCCTCTCGGGG
>NW_010318729.1:0-608 GCF_000700745.2 Antrostomus carolinensis | reverse complement strand
TGGTGTGCCAGTCCCGGTCCAGGTTGGGGTTCAGACCCGTCTGCTCGCTCCGCGGAGCGTTCCTTGGGCTGTACTTGAAGCGAAGCTCATAGTTGACCTGGAAGAAGCCCACAAAGGGTGTCGTGGTGGGATGGGAAGGAGTGATGTCGGGATAGCAGGGGATGTCCCCCCACATCCTCGTCCCCCCAGCTCTGCTCACCTGGAGGGGCAACGGGGCCGTGCTCTGGTGGAAGCGGTGCTTGAACACGACGGCGGCCAGCACGCTGCCCGAGCGGTTGTCTGACTTGATGTACTCCTCAAAGTCCCGCTCCGAGGCAAAGCCCTGAGCTGCAAAGGGGGGAAAGATGGAGATGAAGGCACAGAGCACGGCAACTCAACGTGGGCTGATGCTCAACCATCACCAAAACCATCGTTTTGGTCCAGGAGATGAGGGATGCGCTCCAGCCAGAGCTGGAAAACACTGCTGCTGCCAGACATGGGGGATCCCTTCCTGGAGGGACAGGATGGCACCCAGAGGGACCTGGACAGGCTTCAGAGGTGAACCCGTGCAACCTTATGATGTTCAACGAGGCCAAGGACAAGGTCCTGCACCTGGGTTGGGGCAACCC
>NW_010318728.1:0-7101 GCF_000700745.2 Antrostomus carolinensis | reverse complement strand
AAAAAAAAAAAATTCAAAACCAACCTCTAATGAAAGCCAATATTTAAGAAGGAACTCTTCTGTATTTTTAGCTGTAGTTATAATTAGTTTTACTTCCCTGAGACAAAAGAATCTCTACATGGTGTTGCAGGTATTCTTTCGAACAAAAATTCTGTCAAACTAGTTACCTTCAAAAGTAATTGTGCACCTTTCCCCATTTATGAGTTCTCTGTTTCTTTCTGAAATTCTTTATGGGCATATGTAAAAGGATATAGAACCCTTCAGGATTCTAGCTTATTGTAAATCATACAGGCCGTTGCAACTAGCTAGTTACAAAGATGTCAGAATCAATGTCTTTCTTGGTAATGCAAGATGGGCTAAAAGGAGACAATGGTCCTAAACTGTTGCTTGGAATGCTCAGGTTGGACATCAGAAAAACAAGCCCTTTACTAGGTAACCTAGCAGTTAGAGGAGTCTACTCAAAGATTTCTGTAATTTCATCCCTTAGAGGTTTTCAGATCTCACCCAGGCAAGGAAGGCTTCAAACAATCTGATCCAAGTTTGAAGCTAGTCCTGCTTGGGGAAGTCAGGTCTAATAGCCTCACATATCCTTTTCAACCAACTTTTCCATTATTTTATGGATCCACAAAAATGCTGCACCTTAATTTTCAATAGCAGGTGTCAAACAGGCATACTGGTCTGGTTAATACCTTTCAAAAAAATCTTTATTAGTTTAAATTTCAGGTGCCTCTGAGTACATGGACTAGAAAACTGAAAAAGCTCCTAAGAATATCTTTCCATTACTGTTATCATACAAAAAGCATCCAGAATTTCAATCCAAATATTAAGAGTATGAAGAGCAGGTAGCGTTGTATCCAGGAGGACAAACAATCTGTTGGGAGTTGTATTGGCATGTACAGGGGGCTATTTTTTATAGACATTACTTGTCTTTTGTTAAGATAGCATGACTTCAACTTTTCCTCTTCCTGAAATCCAGATGCAGTCATGAGAGGTTGCATGGGTTAGATAAAGTGGGGAAGAGGAAAAATCTCTCTGCTGATTATTATACACAATCATAAACAGTGTTTATCTGCATACTAGCAAAAAAAAAGATTTCTCTTGCATTCTCTATGATGTGAATGGACTTCCCTGAAACTGCTTTAAAAAGCCTCTTGTCAAAGCATGAGAGGGAGAGATATGCAAAAGCTCTGCCAACTTTTAGTCCTCAGTTTGATGCTGTTGCTCATTTAAAACAGCATCAAAAAGAAGCTGAAGACAAAAATGTGTTTTGCCAGAAGCTATGGAACAGGCAGTTACATTAAACCAGTGGATCCAGAAACAAATTTAGTAAGATTATTACTTCCTTCAACTGCCTGTAGTGTTGTTGATGCTCCCTTAGTCATACACCTGGTGATACTCATCCAGAAATATCCTTCAAACACAATTCATATGCTAAAAGACTGAAAAGGAGATTTTTCTTATTATTTTTTCCATGGCATTTAAGTCATCTGAGTAGCTTCTAAACTCCTGCACTACAGCAAGAATTGTCTACATCCCCATGTTCACTTTGGAAACAAATAAGGGTTTTACCATTTTTCCCTTGCTGTTATCCAAAGCTGAGTGCTGCATACATCATGAATAAAACATTCCCTCCCTCATTTTTTATGTGCTGCTTAGAAGTTATCCAATACAGGAAACCAATAAGTTGATTTTATTTATATGGTATTTCCATAGCAGCTGATTTAAAGAACTTACTGTTACTGTGGAGCAGTTCCTTATCTACTGTCCCTCTCTTTAAAAGCATTTTCTATTTAAAAAACTATGCTGAGAACACTAAACTCTATTAAGAATTTTAATTTTGCTTTCCATGGATTTATGAGTTTACAGTTTATAGAGTTTGTACTTTATGCTGGTCAGCAACTTGATGCAGCCATAAATATAATTTCAAGCACTCCAGCATTTTGGAAAAAGGAAAAACAACAAGAGAAGCTATGTTATCCAGTTCCACAGTAGCTGCGGGACTCAATCACAGTTCATTCTGGAGATTATATTAACTAAACAGAGGATTATGTCATAACTAGTTATCATAATTTTAACTTAAGTGCTTTGTATTCCCGTGCTAACAGGTTTATATTATAATTTATCTTCTTAGTAGAGATGAACCATTACAATTCCACATGAAAATGATAGCTGTCAAACTGTACTGCGATACTTCCAGCTGTGTCACTTGCCTTGCTCACATTGTGACAGTGCCTGTAAATCTGTTTGAAAGTCTTTAAAAATAGCTGGATTTGGAAGGAAGCTTTAACGTGGGTTCTGAGTAACCACCATGCAAAACAGATTCATTGCCCCTCATTACCTCCTTGATATAAAAATCCAGAAGGGTAACACTGTGAACAAGCAGAGAGAGATGCTAATTCTACTTAACTTACTCATTATGTTGGGAAAGCACATGAATGCTAGTTTTTCTCATTGCCAAACTCTGAAGGTTTAAAATGAGCATCCCCTTATCAAAAAAAAAGAAAAAAAAATTCCAACCATATCAGTTTCATGTAACTCTGAATTTTAAGTTTTCTTCTCCCCATGTTCAAAAAAGTTTTTATCTATTGGGAAGTACATTTAGGTATAAATTTGAAGTTGGGGCTTGATCCCTCCCCATCTTTGATGCCTGCACAGTAGCAATGTAGTGTAAGCTAGTTACCTTAGACTCCCCCTCTACAGTCACTGGGAAAGGTCCCTCCAGAGAGCAATTCTAGCTGTTTTGCAATGTGAACCATAACAGAGCACCAAGAAAGCCCAAACAATTAACGTACCAGAGACCCACTTCCCAAGGCTAAAAATAAATTAAAATAAGCTAAATGTAATGAAAAAGAAAATGAGGAGGATTTGAGCTGGCAGATCTCTGAACTAAAGATCAGAGTTCTGCTTTGCAGCTGCTCCTTTAAGAAAGCAAGCTGTAGCAGAGATTTCACAGTCATGTTGATTTGTCAAACTATACAGATAGGTGGTATAGCCCCATGAATAATCATTAATACAATCACTTGCAAGTACAACGTGATATCCATGGAAAGAATCAGTTTTTCAAGGTCAGTCCTTTTAAGATATGCACGTACAACCTGTTGTAAGTAGAGGTGAACTGACCTCAAACCAGTTGATGTCAGGTTGTTAATGTGGTGTCAAGCTAAAGAAAATAACTCTGCAGAAAGCTTAAGTTGAAAGGTAAAATAAGCCAAGTAGAAGTTAAACTAAGGGCATTTGAACCACAGCTTTACTGACCTACATCCCAACTACAGCAATATAAAGCTCTGAAAAAAACCTAAAAAAACCCAGAGTAGAAGGGTTGGTTCAAGACACGGCAATGTGAGAAGAGAGAGCTAACAAACACAGCAACTCCAACAACCATTACATTTTAGTTATCATCTTTAAAGACCAAATTTACAAAAGAAACAGCATTCAGATTTCTGTAAGATTGCCATGACCACCTAAAGTTTGGAGCACAGTAAATTATCCACTTCCTAGTCCAACACAGTACATCCTTGAGAAGCAAAAATTAATAGTCATACCTAAAACACAGCCATGTTTATAATAGCACCTATATTTGATTGGAATAAAATAAAACAATCGATAAATTTCTGTACCTCCAGCTACCTTCCAGCTCATGTGAAAAAAGAACAGAGCTTGAAGGCTTCACTGCACAGCCTTCTGTTTCCAAAATAATGATCACAGAGTCTGAGTGTTCCCACAATATACATAGTGTCTGAGCATTCTTCTGCTTGCACCTGAGCAGCAGAAAACACTGGAAATTGAAGAGGCTGTCAGGTGCTTCGCTGCTTGTGCTCCAGGTCAGTGGTACTGCACACCTGTGTAACTATGGATAACACTGCTGTGAGAAACAGCTGCAAGAAGTGTGAGACAACCCACCTCAAGCACCTCTTTGCTCAGGAGCTGTATTTAAGCTAAGGCGTGTGTCCTCACTCCTTGTGTGGGATGTCCTGTAGAGTGCATTGGTCTGGACAGAGCCTGACCTGCACAACTGAGTTTGTGACCTGACCTTGGACCTCCCCCATCACTATGAACTTGCCCAGCAATCTGAACTCTCAGCTGAACCCAGCTGCTGCCACACCTGCCCTGCTTACTGTGTTTGGGTATCGGGGGACTGTGCCCTGCTTGGTGAGGCTCTGGTAGCTGCACTGCTGGGTTTGGTTCCCTGTCCCTTCTGGAGCAAACAGCACTTGATGCTCCCTGACAGGAGCCTTGGGAGTGATAGGGACCTTGTCCTCTCAAGGACAAAGACAGAGGGACAGAGGGCAGGTTGTCTCAAAGGACAGAGGGAAGGTTGATTTAAGGAGCTGACTGTGCATGGGATACATTAGCATTTTATTTCAGATCAGGTATGACGTTGAAGCAATCTGCCAGTCATCCTTGCAGCTGTCTGCTTTACAGAGCAGCCTCTGAGGGGAGAAACTGAATTTCTCTCAGGAGATGAGCTCTAAGTGCTAAGTGATGCACAGTCAATGGGACCAGTCTGGAGTGTGTTCTCTACATTGCTCACTATGTGATGTGCCTTTTAATATGGCAGGGAATACAGGCCAGGAAAGCATGAACAATATAAAAAAGTTTTACATAAACAGTAAATTGTTTAAAATCCCAGCAATGGACACGTAATCTGCAGTATAAAGTTAGTCTGGTAGAAGCCAGAAGTTGCAAGTATATTTGACATTTTTATTTCTAAGTAAAACTACACAAGTAACAGTTGTTGAACAATTAAACACATTAGGATTCCAGAAGGAAACTTTGGAAGAATTCTCACTGCAGATGTCTTCCCAGGTTTTCTGTCATCTTAGAAAATTTAATATTCAACCTCAAGTAAATGACCACAAGTTGTCAGGAGCTTAGCCGTACTCTGGCTTGTGTAAATTGAGCTGAATGGCACCATTGATCCTCTCAATGGACACTCACAAATTATCATTTTCAGTGGCACTGATTTGTAACTAATTTGAAGCACCAGAAGACTGGAGACATTATATGCCAGGTAACATTACTAAAAGGTAAAAGCCTTAACCCAACTGTGGCATACAAAATATGAATAAAAGAATGAATTTCAGCCAGAGGAACTAATTCCATTATTGTCTAAAGGTGACCATCTTAGATTTTCTGACTGACATCTTCGCTGTGGGACCTGGATGAGGAATATTTCAACATCTGCTTTTACTTTTCTAGAAAGATGCAAAGAGAATTCTAGATCTTTCAAACTATGCTTCCCATTTGTATTTATCTTTTTAGCAATACATAGTTATCGTGCACAGGCAATATTTAAAGGACTATTTTCCTTTTGGAGCCTTTACAATCTGTTCATTAAATTTTGTTTCAAATCTTTTAAAGTGAGGTTTTGAGCATGTAATTACTTTCTAACAAAGCAGGAAAGATGTTTTGCTACCAATCACACAGGAATCTCAAGGAAGTAAGTACACAAAATAATAATTTAGTCCATTTAGTTATTAATGAGAAACACATACAACAAGCAAACAGACACAAATGCAGTAAATTAGGCCAAAAGTTCACACTGGGTTTTTCTTAAGAACTGGGAAATTATATTGGCGACATTAATATAATTTTAGGGACTTGGTATATTTTTCTAAATTCACAGAAAATGAAGATTTTCTTACAAGTGAGTTAAGAAGTAGGAGCTTAATTCAGCTGCTATGAAATAAATTGTGAAGATTTACTATTAAGAAATTGAATTGTGCTCTCAAGAATTAGTATAGAAACACAATGTCATTACTTTGGAAAGTCTCTAGCAGCTGCTTTTAATACCCTTGGTTTTGCCAGGATTTTTTATGATATTGCAAACAGCTGCTCTTCTAGTACACATTATGCCTGTCATCTGTCTTTCAAATTATTTCAATTCAGCATAAACAAGGAAGAGTTTGGTCTCAAAAATAGGACTTAGACAGCAGTCAATAGGAGAGGATTCACGAAACCTATTCTCTCTAAGGAAGAAGGATTCATGATTTCTAGCTTATCTGCTTGTAAGTATATTTCTTTCTCTACCTGTTTTTTGTGTTTGTGGTTGAAGTGACATATTCTCCATTGCAATCTGCAGCTGCAGATTGTTGAGACTACGTGTTCTTGTGCTGGGTTTGAGTGTGGGGGTGGGGCACGTTTTTGGTAATGGGGGAAGTGGCTACATTCATGGCCCCTGTGAGAAGCTTCACAAAGCTCCCCCGGCTCCAAGGTGGACCTGCCTCCAGCCCAGGCTGAGCTAATTAGCAATACAGAAATGCCTCTTTGAATCCATATTTATGAATAAAGAACTGTTGTTGAAAAGAAGAAGGAGGACAGAACCTGGAGGAGAGGCCATTGACCTGAACAAAAGACAACCATCGGTCTAAACAAAGAATAGAGCATCCTTACCATGAGGAAAGAGGAGGAGGGGAGACAGAGAACTTCAGACACCCAGATCAACACACATGGAGAAGGAGAGAGCAAATTGCAGCCCATGGAAGTTCAATAGTGGAGCAGATACCTACGTGTAAGCCACGGACGACTCCACACTGGAGCAGAAAGCTGAGCCCAAGGGAAGATGTGACTGAATTTAGAGACCCCAGAGATGCTCAGGGCCAGAATGGGGTGAGGAGGTACGCTGGACCAAAAACCTGTCTGCAGCCCGTGGATGTCCCCATGCCACAGCCAGGAGCTGTGCTCAAAGAGGTCTATGACTCCATGGGAGGCTCACATTGGAACACCTGGAATCTTGCAGCCTGCGGGAGGGACCTCATGCCAGAAAGAGTGGCATAGACAAACTGACTGCAACCCCGATTCCCTGTCCCCCTGTGCTGCCTGGGGGGAGAAGGTAGAGAGTCACAAGTGATTTGAGCCCAGGAAGAAGGGAGGGGTGGGGGAAGGTGTTGTAAGATGTGGTTGTTATGTCTCACTATCCTACTCTGATTGATTGGTAATGAATTAAATTGATTTTTTTTCTTCTCCAAGTTGTGTCTGTTTTGCCCATGACCATAACTGGTGAGTAAACCCTCCCTGTCCTCATTTCAATCCATGTTCCCCTTTGTTGTTGTGTTTCTCTCCCCATCTCACTGTGTTATAGTGAAGACCCTGAATAAATGT
>NW_010318727.1:712-12787 GCF_000700745.2 Antrostomus carolinensis | reverse complement strand
GGCCCAGCCGGGCTGCCTCCCGGACGGGCACATGCTGGCCCTCTTCGGCATCGGAGCGGTGCTCATGCGCGGAGCCGGCTGCACCATCAATGACATGTGGGACCGTGACTATGACAAAAAGGTAGAGAAGCCCCCAGGGGTTCGTAGACACCCCGGGAAGGGAATTGCCGGTTAATTGACCAGGTACACGCCCGCTCATCCCCAGGGTCACCAGTGATTCCTTGCCAAGTGCAGGTATAGGGCTCCAGGTTCCCAAATTCCTCTGCGTTTCAGTCTGAGATGCATGCAATTAGTCTACTTTTCCTCCTAGAATAGTAGAGATCACTTCATTTTATATAACATTGTCTAGGACTGTAATAAGTCTTCCAGAGTACTTACCTCTGTGTACAAAGATAAAATATATGTTGTCAGCTGTAGGTGGTAGAATCATAGAATCATGGAATGGTGTGAGTTGGAAGGGACCGACAAGGATCATCGAGTCCAACTCTTGCCCCAGCATAGGACAGTCCCAAGATTCAGACCATGTGTCTAAGGGCACGTGTTGTCCAAATGCTTCTTGAATACTGTCAGGCTTGGTGCCATGACCGCCTCCCTGGGGAGCCTGTTCCAGTGCTCCACCACCCTCTGGGTGAAGAACCTTTTCCTAATGTCCAACCTAAACCTCCCCTGGCACATCTTCCTGCCGTTTCCTCTGTTCCTATCATTGGTCACCAGAGAGAAGAGATCAGCACCTGCCCCTCCTCTTCCCCTTGTGAGGAAGTTCTAGACCACAATGAGGTCTCTTCTCCAGGCTGAACAATCCAAGAGACTTCAGCCTCTCCTTGTACAGCTTCCCCTCTAAGCCCTTCACCAATTTAGTGGCCTCCTCTGGACACGCTCCAGTAGCTTTATATCCTTTTCATACTGTGGTGCCCAAAACTGCACACAGGACTCGAGGTAGAGGCTGTACCAGTGCAGAGTAGAGGGGGACGATCACCTCCCTCACCTGGCAGGCAATGCAGTAATTGATGTTTATTTTTCAACTTTGTTTGGCATGACAGAACAAAACAAATCACACTCCTTTGCTGCACTTAGTAGTTATGATCTGCCCAAGAACTGTTCTTTTTTGGGGTTTTGGGGTTTTTTTTTAATTCTCAGGGGCAGGGTTTCCTTGAGTATTGTTAATTTCTGTATGAGAGTGGCTGTTAAGGGTATCATGCCCAACCCTGAGCTAATCCTCTTATGTTGTATTTTAATCTCCCTTTTGTTCAGAAGAGGGAAATAAGCAAAAGGCAGTGCCCAGTGTCAGATGTTGGAATGTTCACAAGTGCAGGCTTGAAGGGGAGTATCCTGGTGAGGCATCAGTGTTTGTCCTGTTTTCTGTTCCTATATTGTTCCTCTGGTTTTGGGTTTCATCACTGGCAAGCGACAGGATAATGAGCTAATCCAATATGTGAAGTTCTTCTTACAGCACTGTTGTACTGGTGCTGTTGGGAAGGCAATGCATCAGTGCAGGTTTTGTGGCAGCTTTGGATGGTTTAGGGTTTGGAGGTTATTAACAACTACATATGCTAAAAGTATTTCACAGAGTGGAGTGTGTGATTAATAAGACGGAATTTGCAATCTGATGAATTAATTTATGCATTAATGTGATGGGGTTAGATGTAAATTTTTAAAAATTCTCATCACAGCTCTTTCTTGCATGCCTTACAAGGATATATTCAAAACAAGTGTGATAGAGGCTGGGTCAATAACAGGATGTTGGTGATGGTGGTTTGGGGTTTTAGATTTTGTACCTGATTATTTGTTAAACGTTTTATTTTCTTTTCTTTAAATGAAACATCCCATGTTTGATTATGAAGTGCAGTGGAATTGGTTACAAATATGTTAATTGCATGTTTAAACAGCAAAAGCAGTGTTTGACGTTTCACATAACCTGATGGGGGAGGGGGGGCAGAACAAACTAAAAGAGTTTATTTAAATTCACATTATTAAGGCATATGCAGAACACTTTATTCACACATAGTACTCTGTAAACACTTCACTTTTGAACCTCTTCAAATTGACTTTGTACCATTTTCATCAAGATGCAAGACTTTTATCTTTTAGCAATGGTCGCCTTTGGCACGTAACTCACCCTACATTTCAGTTTAACTTTTTTCTGTTATTTGTTTCTTCCTTCAGTTTGCCTTGTATGATTTCTTATTCCAGACAGAGTTTCTAAACTCCATTGTATCCCAACAAGGATTAAATTAATTGTCCTTTCATGGTTATTAACAATGGTTATGTGTGCTAGAGGAGCCCTGCATCTTTACAGTATTTTACGTGGTAATCGCTTTAAAGCATTTGAGCACAAAAGTGCTGCTCAAAATTGGGATAATTAGCTCACAACTTTTTAAGTCTGAGTTGTTTTTTTCCCTAAGGTAATAAAATTAATATGCAAGATGTCTACAGTGTTTCTGCTCAGCCTCACTGCACACAAGTGGCACTTTATTTCTGCTCTAGGTTTGAAAGCCTGCATGCATCTATTATAAACGCTGCTGCTTAGAAATACAGCTCATGTCCATGATGACATGCTATGTTTCTGTCAGTGAAGGAACCCCATCTCATACATTCTATGACCTGTTCCTGTTTATTTTTCTGCTTATATGCCAGTGATGTGACTTTTAGTTTTAAGATACATTGAAATGTGTTATGTTGGATTTGGTATTAATGTTATTCTTTCCATTTTTAGGTTGCAAGGACAGCAAGTAGGCCCCTTGCAGCTGGAGACATCTCCACTTTTCAGTCCTTTGTTTTCCTTGGAGGACAGCTTAGCTTGGCGCTTTGTGTGCTTCTGTGTCTGAATTATTATAGGTGATGTATAAGTTATCTTTTGTTTTTTAAAGTTTGATTGCTGGTCCAGAGTTAAGCACAGATATTTTCAGCAGAAAGGGTGTTGGGGGCAGAGACAGGAGGTTATCAGCCATGGAATTGTATTTGAAAGTAAAATAATTAGTTCAGTACTATGTACATCTCCTGTAATGCTGCACCATATCTTGTGATCTTTAGACTGGCAAACAATAAACCTCTTGGTACTTTTTACAGTATCATTCTGGGAGCAGCCTCTTTGTCTCTTGTAATTACCTACCCTCTGATGAAGAGAATAACATATTGGCCACAGTTAGTTTTGGGTAAGCTGGAAATATTTTTACTTTTTTTTTCCTTCAAATGTGGTTTTTGGGGGTGTTTTACAAATTAGTAATTGAACTTCAGCAATCTGATTTTTTATAACTTTATATTAAAATAAAAATGCCTTATTAACAAAGTTCTCTTGTGCCAGAAGCTTCGTAAAGAGTTTGTAACACGTATAAGAGTTGCTGTTTGGGTTTGGGGTTTTTTTGTTAAAAATCAGTTCCTTATTTTGACAGAGTGAAAGGAGGGAGAACGAGATGGAGAAAATAAATATTTGTCATTTGAGAATCAGCTTTAGTTTCGGGGTTATTTCGAAACCTTCCTTAAACATGCATTTGTCCTGCATTTCAGTCTTCAGCCTCTAAAATAACTCCTGTGCAGAAACTGGTAGTGCTTGCATTTCAGATTGAGCTACTAAAACATATCTTTGTATCTTAGTCTTCACTTTCCAGCTGCCTTTGGCTTTTTCACCCCAAATTGTCATTTTCAGCCTCGGAGTACCGTAGTTGGCTGCTGTGCACTCTTTTGCAGTCAGTTATACTGACATCTTTTGTTCTACTGGTATCTAAGCACTTTAACTTTAGACTTGTTTTAGTACACTGGAATAGTTCTGTGCAAATGTTTCCCCATGGTAAGGAACTGAAATTGAAATTGGGGAAAAATGCATGTCCATGTATTTCTCCTTGTATGTACAGGGTATTTAATGTCAAATGACTTGAATTTTTAAGTAATAATTGGTAGAAAAATCGAGATGCCAGTATTGTGCTGATATGATATGCACCCATGTCCTGGCTTTGGCTGGGATAGAGCTCACTTTCTTCTCAGTAGCTAGAGTAGCGCTGTGTTTTGGATTTCGTATGGGATTTGGTATGGGAAGAGTGTTGATAATGTACTCGTGTTTTTAGTTGTTGCTAAGAAATGAAGAACTTTTCAGCTTCCCATGCTTTGCTAGCGTACAGGTGGGAAAGCGTATAGCAAAAGCAACAGAGCCAAATTGGCCAGTGGAATATTCTATGTAATGTAACATCATGCTCAGTATACAGATGAGGGTTGGCCAGGAAGCTCGCTTTCTTTCTTCTGGGATTTGGGATTTTCTCTCCTCTGGGGTCACTAGCCCGGAATGGGCTGAGCAGTGGTTGGTGGGTGGTGAGCAATTGCACTGTGCATCGCTCATTTGTATATGCCATAATTACTATTATAATCATTATTATAATTATTAGTTTTTATTTTATTTCAATTCTTAAATTGCTTTTATCTCAACCCACGAGTTTTCTCACTTTTACCCTTCTGATTCTCTCCCCCATTCCCTGGGCGGGGGAAGGTGAGCGAGCAGCTGCGTGGTGTTTGGCTGCCGGCCGCATTAAAACCGCAACAGCTCAAACAAATAATATTTAGTTCTATACATGTAATTTAGATTGCTCCTGGCAATCTTGTAACTTTTTTTCTTTGTTTTTTTTTTTTTTTTTTTACTCTTTTTATGTTTTTAGGACTTACATTTAATTGGGGAGCCCTTCTTGGCTGGTCTGCCATCAAAGGGTCATGTGAGTGGTCTGTGTGTTTGCCCTTGTACTTAGCTGGAGTAATGTGGACGCTGGTATACGATACCATTTATGCACATCAGGTAGAGTAACGGTGGAAAATTTTAGATATGTGTGGATGTTTGCATGTTTTAACTTACAGTTTAGTTGCCAAACAGCAGTATTGACCTGTTGCAGTTCTTCACGCTCAGCTGGGCTAAAACAGCACCAAAGAAACACCAACCCTTGCACCTTTTATTACTGTTTGCAAATCTTTTACATATCAGGTAGAAAGATGGAAGTATAATGCACTTTGTGCGCTGATGCATTTGCATTGTGTAAATAACTTCACATTAGTCTTATCTCTTGGCTGCTAAAGCAGCTCTAAGATCCAACCTTCTAATTTAAATTTTAATGTAGGGACCTACACATCCACTTAAATTGGGTTCCTCATAAGAAGCATCGGAAACTTAAGCAAGACCCCTCTTCTTATTTTCCTTATGAAGTGGCAGTGGGATTGTGGATGTTTTACTGATTCATCCTTTCATTCTAGGATAAGAGGGATGACATCATTATCGGTGTGAAGTCAACAGCATTACAGTTCAAGGAGGATACGAAGCAGTGGCTCAGTGGCTTCAGCCTTGCAATGCTCCTGAGTTTGTGCCTGGCAGGAATTAATTGTAACCAGACGTTTCCGTATTACTCAGCTGTGGCTGCCATAGGGGCTCACCTAGCACACCAGGTTTGATGGATTTATTTATACTTTTTCCATGTGGAAATTCTTGATAAGAAATCAGAGGGCTTTTCAACCCTCATCAATGTGCCAACTACCTAAAAAAAACCAATTTCTTTAAAGAGAACCAAGTCTTCTGACAAAAAGCTTGCTTCACTTAAGTACTTTTTGCAGACCTTTTGTTTGAAAGGTCCTCTAGTGGTCCACAGAGCACTGGTTTTCATTCTGTTCCTAACCAGAAGATGTTCCTAACCAAAAGAACTGCCTCACATTAAGCTGTCACCTCAAGGGAACAGTTTTCTTCTCGCTTCCAGTAGCGGCCGCAGCTGGATCCACCTCAATATCCTTCAAGATTGTGCAGTTTTAACTGTTCTGATACAGCTCTTGTCGTGTCTGGCACATATGATCTGAGACTACAATGGATGTATGTGATGATTGTTCACTTACTTTAAAAGATTATATGGTCTACAGTATCCAGGGCACATGCAGGCTTTTTTTTTAATAACATACTCTACAGTAGCTATATGAAAATGAATGTTGCATTTTCTGTCTCTCAGAGATGGTTAATTTTACATCTAAATGATTAGTCTGTATTGTTTGAAGCTTCAATCTGGGGTCTGACAGTATAACAACATTTTCTGTGGCTTATTCACTACCATCTGTAGCAGATGTTAATGTAATTTTACAGTAATTGGCAGTTCTAATTCACAGTTCTTTTTATAGCAGAGAACAATGCAGTCCAGTCTTGTAGATGTATTAGTTTAGAAATTTAAATGAGTAACAGAAAGAAATAAATTAACTTAGTAAAGAAAGCAGATAGAATCTCGTTACCCTGTTCTTTCTGAATCCTAACAGCTGTGTTGCCCAGTCTTGTAGTGACTAGTCAGTCTATATGAAAATTAATTGCTGGTCTTGGTAGATGACTGATAGCAAAGAGTTTTGTGCACTACAAGTAGTAAAACCATCAGCAGTCTGAGAAGTTAAGTCTGTGGTTAGCATGAAACTTTTTAAAGCACGTCAGACTTACTTTGCACTTTAATGAGGGGAGCTCAGGCAGGCGATGGATATTAAACATACCTCTGAGTAAGAGAATTCTTGAGATGATGTAGTCTGGTACTTGTCAGTCACTGCTTTTCATAGTGATTGTGCTTGGAAATGTATGAGGGAAAGAAGACTATGTTCTGCTGTGTAATCATTTACAGTTTGAGTTGTCAGAGGCCTTACATTGTAGTTTCGGCACAAATGGAAATTACTTTCCTGCAGGGAGGGCTTTTATAAGTGAGAACACAGACCTATTGAACGTAAGAGGTGAAGTGTGCACAACAGTTGTGTAGATTGCCAAAGTCACAAGAGCAGCATTCTTCTGTGTGCCACAGAGTAGCTTCTTTTTGAGTTATTATTTTAATACTAGTTCTGCCTAAATTAATCTCATGTTTATCTTTTTGTTCAAGATTTCTGAATGTGTGCTTAACTAACTGAGTTTAGAAAGCTGAGTAAGCTGCATGAGGGATAGGTTTTCCTTAATTCATTGAATTTGTGCCTGAGGTAGAGGAATTTGTGTCATGAAGATGTCAAATTTCTATCCCACTCCAGAAGTTCACAGATAGAAAAATAACCTCTTTTATTTCCGTTGCATTTCTGAAGATAAATCTCTTGGCTTGGCTTCTGTTGGGTTTTGTTTGTCAGTTCAGTGTTTTCAGTTCCCTGTTCTTGAGGGGCTGACAGGTTTTCAAGGGTGTGGATAACATCATGTCTTAGATGCTTGTGGACAACGTTTCAGATTATTTGATCAGAAGCCAGCCCTGTTGCCTCTGTACAACTGCAAACGGCAGAGGAACAGGTTTCCCAGGGAAGGTTTCACTTCTTTTAGTCAGGTGTATTTTGTTTTGACTTCTTCAGAGGCTGAATTGCAGGGTTTGAGGTTTTGAGAGGTACTTTCCTATTAATCCTTTCACTTGTTTTGCTTAACATTTCCTCTTGTCATCCTTCTCAAGACTTTTGCACCAAGTTTTGTTTCTGGAAATATTTTTCAGTACCTTTGCTCTTGCTGCATTGTGTGGTTTTAGTTGTGACTCACAGCAGACAGCCGCCAAACTGGGCAAACCTTGCTTCTAGCTGTTTTTGCAGGTGTCTTGGTTCTTTTTTGCATGAGAGTTGAATGGACTTGGCTAGGAGTGACTGGACTAAACTAGCCCTATGCGATTAGGCAGGGCTGGGCACCTTCCTTTGCATTCCAGTTAGCCTGGTTGCCTGCTGGCTCTCCAGTGCTTTGTCTCTACTGAAACACGGAGCAACAACTTGCAGCAGAGATTTAAAGGTGCCGGCAGGTTTTGGGGGTTTTATTTTTATTTTAAGTTTCCATTGAAGGATTAGGTGGCTACCTACTGACAAAAATCTCAAAAAGACTTATTTACATCTCAGATATTTTTGCATTTTTAAGTATCAAACTAGACAGACCAGTATCCAGGCTGTTTGTACAGTCCTTCATTGAGAGGGTCTGGGAATTGGGTTAATATGTGATCCTTGACTTTTCTGCTGTGGGTTGAATAAATCTGTCAAGTAAACATAGATGCCAGTTATGCAAAAAATCCTTTGCAAGCCCAATTCCTGTTTATTGTGGAGGTAAGGGTAGACTTTAGAATTTGAGATTCAGTTTTGGAAATAGCAGACCTTTTTGTGTCTTTTTGTCGTGTGTCAAATACCTATGAGTCTGTAGAATAATAATGCTAGAACGTCATACTGTGCTTTTTCAGATTTACACTTTGGATATAGACAAACCTGAAGACTGTTGGAAGAAATTTGCTTCAAATCGTACTGTAGGAGTTCTGCTCTTCACGGGGATTGTGCTTGGAAATCTGTGGAAACGAAAAGACTCAAAAAATGTAGAAGAGCCTTTAGAAAACAGGTAGTTGAAAGTACTGTAAATACTGATCTTTCAGTCCAGCTAAAATGTAAGTACTGTCAGAAGGACAGTTAGATATAACTATGGCCACTTTATACTGTTTATTTATAGAAGATGGTGAAAACATTCTTGTTTCTAAAAACATGCAAATGAGATTATCCTACAATGTAAGTTTTTATTATCCTTTAAATGACTTCAACCTCCATGAAGCTTTAACAAGTAGAACTGCTCTCCTGGTCCTGTGTGGTACAAGAAAACTTCTGTCAAGCTCTCAAGACCGTGAGCCCAAGATTTTCTACAAAACAGATGTCTCTTAGTGACAGCATGTGGGAAAATGCAGAGTCATTTCAGGATGTAAATAAAATCTGGCTGTACATGTCTGGTGTTTTGATTTAATAATTTTCAGTTTGACTTGGAGTTTGTTGTGTGAAAGAATTGCAATAACAGTTTTTATCCTGGGATGTCTAGAAGCAGTCAGCGATCTGTGAGTGTGTGAGGTCCAGAATAAGAAGTCAATAGAGAAGTATTTAAAATTACCTTTTGCTTTTGCTATGATTGCTGGTAGTGGTTCCTTTCCACCTGAAAAGAACAGGTTTCTGCAAAGCTGCCTGCACAGAGTGAGCTGAGCTCGTTTATCCAGAATGATTTGAACACTGACTTAAAACAAAACCAGAGCGTCCCAGAGATACTGCCAAGTGCGCGTGCCGGGTGGTTGACCCTGAGCTACAAATTCATCTTGCAAAATGATCCTCATTCTTTTATTTTTATTTTTTAATGCTATTCATTTCGACTTATGCCTACTGGATTTATTTGTAGTCTTACAGGAAGAACTGGTTTTTAGGAGGATGCCTATAAACAATAAAAATAGCAACTGCAGGCTGACAATTGCATAGCTCCAAACCATTCACGTTTTCAACTGGTTTATGCTCGCTCGGTTACGTGAGTTGCACAGTAGTTAACCTTTTCTTTGACTCATGGTGTTAAAGAGCTTGTGTGACGCATTCTGGATTTAATTTCTGTGGAAGGAGCAACGGACACACCTGTTCTAGGAAAATGATACGGTGGAGTTTACCTCAGTTTACGTGCTGGTAGGCAATGCAAGCGCGCTTTTCTCCGCAGGTGGCTTTGCATATGCCTCCCTGCAGCGCTGTGGTTTGGTGATGCCGAGCCTTTAGTTGCCAAACTCATTGTGGTATTCCAGCAACCTTTCCTGATGTCTGCTCTGCTTGTTGGGTGCTAGGGCACAGCTCTGCATGCCGTTGCACCAAAAATAAGGGCTGCATGCTGCTCTAGCTCTGAGGATGGGTGTCCTGTTTTAAGGTTATTTAAACCGGTATGTCTGAGAGACACGGCAGCCCAGAGCCATGTGTTCAGGGTTCGCTAACTGTAGTTTTGCATTACCGATGATGGTGAACAGGCGAAGAAGTTCCTGTTGCAGGGAAATGAGAAATGGCTTTGGTCACAGAAGATCCCTTTTCAGGCCGGAACAGGCTTCTGTAGGTTCTGAACACTTCTTCTTTTTAATGTACACCTTGTAAAGTTGGTTGTTTTGGGTTTTTTTTCTTTTACTATTTAAACAAGTGATTTCAAATATCTTTTGAGCAAATTAGAAAGAGTAGATTTTTCAGCGTGACTGCACATAAATATGTGAAAATGTTAGAAGTGTAACTGCTTTTAGGGCCTCCTTGCTCCTTACACAGAAATTGTTCTTAAATAGAGTTTATAATCTTGGGGTGAAGGAAATAATTCATTGAAGAAAAGCAGTTTAAAAATGAAGAATAATAAGTTTCTGAACAATTACGTGACAAAGCTGCATTTTGTAGAGGGAAAATTGGATACATCCAGCTTTGTGTTGAACTTTGGTTATAAGGCATTTGCTAGTAATAAAAAGGCCTTGTGATGTAATTAATATGGATCAGTTTCTTAATACTTGTAATGTTACCCTAGAGAGGTTGTGGCAAACATTATTAATCAATTTTTAACATATTAAAGTGCCTTTAAGTAGCTTATTTGGGAAGAGCTCACATTTTATAGTGCCTTTGAACCTACTGGTGTCTTTGGTCCAATGATAACTTGTCACAAGCAAGTGTTTGTCTTGTAATGAGAGGAAGAAGAAGTTGTAGCTAAATAGAGTAAAAATTCAAATTTCAAAAGAGTCTTTGTGTCCTAAACTTGAAAATCATTACATATTTTCTGTGGGGGTTGTCCAAATTCATCTCCAAATGCATTTTACGAATCTAAGCTGTAGCTGTATTTTAGATTCGTTGCCTGAAAAATGAAGGAAGATTTAGGTTCTAGGCTATAATACTGAGAGTGTTATTTGTGTGAGCATTTTGTGATTAATACACAGAAATAAGAAAGAACTTTTTAAGTGGAGGGGTGACAAAGGCTGAACTACTTCCTGGCTAAAACCCCATTTGTATCTGCTGGCAGGCATATGTGCATATCTTCTCTCCTCCTTCCACTCCCAAGCTATACTATTCCAGATCTTCTCAAAGACACTCTCTGCTCTATTTAGATACAGTCTGTTAAAAAATTCTCAATTACACCTGTCTCTGAGCAGCAGCTTCATTATTAGCTAATGTGCTTTTGCACAAATAAACAGTGTCCTCTGGAAGTTTTTCCTTCAGTGTCAAATGTTGCATTTCTCCTCCCCTTCCTTTTCCAAATGTTCTTCCACAGGACCTTGAGATAACAAATGCTTTTGGAGGCAGCAGGAAGGTCCAATGTGCCTTGCAAAGGCAAATGTGAAATGCTGGCAGTTGCTCAGCAGAACAGAAAACTCTGTAACCAACACAAGTGCTTGCCTTTGTGTGCTCCCATTGTATTTTGGAGAAAGGCCTATCAAAGCTCTTTGTCCAGAGCCGGAGTAGCCAGAGGTGTGTAGGGGTGCTGGTTTCTGCGGGGGTATGGGGAGGGGTTGCCAAGGCATTGGCAGCCCTTTGTGGTGGGGCTGGATCTTTGACCCAGAAGCCCACTTGGGATAGTGGCACTTGAGAGCTTTCACACTCGCCTTTGCCAGGGGATGGAACTCACCACAAGGTCATCCTGCCTCCCCTGGAAGTGTTCAAAGCCAGGCTGGATGAGGCTTTGAGCAACCTGTTCTAGTGGAAGGTGTCCCTGCTCATGGCAGGGGGGGTGGGACTAGATGATCTTTAAGGTCCCTTCCAACTCAAACCACTCTCTGATTCTATGATCCAAGGCAAGTTGTGCATGGATTTTGCTATTTGTGTGTTTCTTGGTAAATGTGGTATTAATGCAGGGGGGTCAGATTTTTCCCTCCCTCTAATTTCAGGAAAGTATGCACTGCAGACAGCTAGCTCAGGAACTGTGGTGTGCAAACAGCATGGGCCAGAGGACAGGGGACAGCCAGTGTGGCTGGAAGGCCGTCCCCCGCCGTGGAAGGCAGTCCCCAGCCGCAGGGGGTCACCAGGTCTACCACCAACCACTGGCAGCCCAACGTGGGACTGGAAAGGTGGCTCCACTCAGAGAGGTGTGTCAGCATGTGGAACAATCCGAGCATCTTGTGGGCTGAAGTCACTAAAAAGCCACCTGAAAATTCAAGATAACCCCTCACCTGTACCAGCATGGTGTTGTGGTCAGCCAGTATTCAGGGAAGACCCTGAAAGCACAGCCATTGTGATGAAGGACTGCTGTGGTAAACAGAAGCAGGAGAATGTATGATGGGGTATACCTGTCTCCAAGGGGCAAAAGGATGCTGTCCAAGAAGTTAGCAGGGCTCATCAAAAGAGCTTTAAACTAGATCCAAA